>NC_081421.1:24381016-24539442 GCF_949786415.1 Peromyscus eremicus | reverse complement strand
GACAAACACTTTGACTATAAACAAGTTAAGGAAGGAAAGGGTTTATGTGTCTTATGCTTCAGGTCACAGTCCGTCATTCAGGGAAATCAGACCATGAACTCAAGCAGGAACCTGAAGCAGAAACCACAGAGGATTTCTGCTTGTGGGCTCACTCACATGCTCATACTTCCCTAGCTTTCTTATATAGTCCAGAGATACTTACACCAAAACGGTGCTGCCCACAGTAAGATGGACCATCCAAGTCAATTAACAATCAAGACAACCCCCAGACATGTCCCAGGTCAATCTGATGAAGTAATCACTCAACTGAGACTTTGTTTTCAGATGACTTGTAGGCTGTGTCAGGTTAACTGTGACAGTTAAAGATAACTAGGACAGTTTTTGACGCAGGTAGGATGACACAATGTTTGGGTATTTATGTTAGGTAATGACAAGCAATGTTAGCCAAATACTCTGGAAAATTGCCATTGCTAACAAATGCTGTTCATTTTAAATGCTCCTGTGAGAGATTTCTACATATTTTGACTCCCAAGGCTGTATTACTCAGCTAGTGTGGGGGCCTTTAGAGCTCAGCAATGACTCAAATGCTCAAATACAGTCAGCACAGTTGAAAGAAGTAACCTTCTGTGGGTTGAGTCCACTTCAGTACCATTTTATCAGCCTCATATTTTAAAGCCTTTGAGATTTTTGTATCATATTCCTTCTCCTGTATAATTTTCACCCCCAAAATATATTCTACTGTTTCTTATGTGAACAGTTTTTTTCCATTTCCAAATTCTGTATATTTTAAGAGAAAAAACAAATATTGCTAAATCCAGTATGCATTCTGTGTTGACCAGATCCCTGAGAGACATACAACAGTATGTCATCTGAGAGTGAGGGTGCATGGTGGTTTAAGTGAGAAATATCTCTCGCAAGCTCATTTATTTGAACACTCGATCCCTAGCTGGGGACCATTTGGGGATAGTATGGAATGTTAAGGAGGTCGACTTGCCAGAGGAGTACATGCCTAGCAGCAGATTTTGAGAGTTTATAGTTGACTGGCTGGTTTTGTGTGTCAACTTGACACAAGCTAGAGTCAACAGAGGAAGGAGTCTCTGTTGAGGAAAGGCCTCGATAAGATACAGCTGTAAGGCATTTTCTCGTTTAGTGACCAATGGGGGAGGGCCCAGCCCATGGTGGGTGGTGCCATCCTTGGGCTGTTGGTCTTGGGTTCTATAAGAATGCAGGCTGAGCAAGCCAGGGGAAGCAAGCCAGTAAGCAGCTCCCCTCCATGGTATCTGTATCAGCTCCTGCCTCCAGGATCCTGCCATGTTCAAGTTTCTGTCCTGACTTCCTTCAGTGATGAACAGCAATGCTGAAGTGTAAGCCTACCAAACCCTTTCCTCCCCAACTTGCTTTTTAGTCGTGGTGTTTTGTAGACGCAATAGAAACCCTAACTAAGACAAAAGTCTTGCCACACTTTCTGCTTCTGTGTGTAGATGGAGTGTGATCAATCAACCATCTTATTGTTCCCACTGCCATGCTATGGCGTAGTGGACTCTAACCCACTGGAACTAAAAGTAAACTCTTTCTTCTCTAAGTTGCTTTTGTGTTGTATTTTATCACAGCAACATAAAAGTGATGAATACCGAATCCTGTAGCAGAAGTGGAGATGCTGCTGTGAAGGACCTGGCCACCTTGTTTTTTGGAAGAATGTGGTAAACCTTGGAAGTTTTAACTGAATGCTTTGAGCAAAAAAAGCTTAAGGGATCATTCTAGTAGGATCTTGGAAGACAGTAGTGCCGAAAGCAATGTGGACAGTGGAGGCCTGGCTCCTGAGGTTTCGGAGGAGGAACAAAGACTAGCAGCTGCACTGGAGATTACTCATGTAGTATTTTGATAAAGAATTTTTCTGCAGTGTCCATGTGTCTAAAGGTTAAGTTAAAAAGTGATGGACTAACTTATTTGGCAGAGGAAATTTTAAGACAGTGTGAGATTCAAAACAGCATAATATTGAATCTGTGGAACCGTTATTGCTAAGTACTCCTTTGCATGTCTGCAGTGAAAAAGAGCAACAAGTGGGCAGGAGGAAACAGGACTTGTTCAATTTGGAGTGGAAAAAATCAGTAGGAAGTTAATGTCACAGCAAAGACTTGTGTTGTAAAAGAGGCTATAAACGTTGAGGAGAGTTGTTAAAGAGAAGCCTCCTGCTTTTCACTGGACAGATAAGATGTTCTTAGGACAATGCCCCACTCAGATAAACCTCCAGTTTGTGAAAGAGCCTAGGGAAGTCCTTGCTCCTAGAGAGCAATTGCTTCAGCGTACAAAAACTGCTGCGGCTACGGTCCAATAGATAAATATGTCCACCCCAAGCTCACAGCTGAACACAGCACTGTTGCCCACATCAAAGTGGTTTTGGAAACAAAAAGAAACAAGATGGGTGGGGGAGGGTGTTGAAGATTCTGCCTTCATGGAGACAGAGAGCTGCTGAGACAGGCGAGGAAGTGGCAGAGTCAGTCTCTTTGAGGAAGCCTGAGAGGCCATTACATGAAGCTTTGAAGGTGAAGTCTGGGCCATGGTGGAGAGCCCTTGATGTTGGAGATGCCAGCTGTGAGTCTCTGGCCAGGAGAGCTGCGCAAATGGAGCGGAACCAGTGAGGCAGCGAAACCAGAGGAGCAGGGCCGTCTACAATCTTTGAAACTGAAATTCTAGATCTCAGACTTGAAGCTAAAGTATTTGGTGTTTGACCTTCTGGGTTTGGTATTGCTTTGGTCTAGTCTTTCCTTATTGTATCCCAGTTTCTCCCATGGAATTGGGAATGTACAGTCTATGTTGTACTAGGTTGTAAGCTTATAATTTTTAAAATAATGACCATTTTTATGTTTGAAGATGTCAAATTTTTTTCAGATTTATTTTTACTTTTAATTATGTACATGTACATTCTAAATATTTGTCCTTATACCCACAGGTAAGTGTTATCCTGATTCCACATCAAGGAAACTTCTCGTTTCAACAGACAGAGACTATTGCAGAAAGCCACAACAACCAAAATGCGGAGTCGTACAGCCCTGCCCCAGTGGACACATCTATAGCACAACTCCTGCATCCCAGACTTGGGAATATCTGGGGAAACGGGTGGAAAGGTTGTAAGGGCGGGAGGAGGACAGGGAGTTTGCTGTGAGATTGTATCTCCTAGTAATAGCAGAAGCCACACCCATAAGTCTCACCAGCATGACTGCCTATTCATCAGCTGAACCAGCCAACAACAATAGATATGGGAAAGTGGATGGGGAAAGACAAAGAGGCCTCAACCTCACAGAGAACTACAGGCAGCTAAGGAATGCTGAGAGCAGGAGAAATCATCTTCCCCAGGGAAGAGCACATCAATTGGTTATCAAATACCAAATGGTCAGCTTTGAATACATACACACAGGTGACATTATACAGACTGAGCAGGTTATACTTATTTAAGAATACATGTGGTGTGTGTGTGTGTGTGTGTGTGTGTGTGTGTGTGTGTGTAGAAGAGGGAAATGATATAATTATATTAACCTTAAAAAACAAAAGAAATAATTTTAAAAGATTTATTTTTATTTTAAATTATCTATCTGTGTGTGTCTTTATATGAGTATATACATATGAATTTGTCAGATTTTTTGAATGAGGAGTTACAGGCTGTTGTGAGCCACCACGTGGGTGCTGGGAATAGAATCCGAATCCTCTGCAAGAGTAGAAAGTGCTCTTAACTACTGAGCCATTTCTCTAGCTTGTAATTCTTTTTTTTTATGCTATAGGGATTACCCTTAGGATATTGTTTTATGTCTAAGGAAACATTTTGCACCTTTGTATAGTGTTACAACTGGTAATTTTTAAAGATGGACTAAAAACATGTTTCATCATGAGATGGTCACGAGCCTGTAGGGGCTAGAGGCTAAATGTGGGGAGTGGTTAAATTAGACATATCCCTATGTTCTTCTGTTTCTGAACACTTGGACACTAGTGGCATTTTAGGGAGGAGATTATGGAACCTGTAGGAGGTGGAGCCTTGCTGACCTTCTGGAGTAGGTCTACAGACTAGTAAGCAGAAAGGTGTGTCCTAAGTAAGTGATATGTATCTATTACTTTGGGGAATGGAAATTATGAGAAGGCAATTCCCACAGCAATTTATAGGGAGAAATATACTTGGGAACGCTACAGAATATCTCCTGAGACATATTAAACTTGAGCATGATGGCATCTGCTCTGGTGAGATGTAGCTTATGTGCCATGCATTAACTTGACTTTGTATGACCACAGGCTGTGTGGGATATGAACACACTACTGTCTCCATGCTAAAGGGAAAATGCAGAGAACTTTGGCCAATGTTCTCTTCCAAAATAGGTGAGATGTTTGTGGGACAGGTTGGCAGAAGCAAGCCAGAAAGTCATGGGAACAGAGTGAGAGAGAAGTTGTGTGCCTGGAAGTTGGTGCAACTTGAACTAGAAAGTGGAAAAGAAAACAGTAATGATAATGGAATCACAAATAGAGAGCTCATCCATGATGGTGACTTTAGTCCAGTAAATGGATTTCTCTACTGCAGTGCTTCCTACTGGCAAGTCCAAGTTTTAGTTGATACCTAAAGGAAGACTCATAGTCTCCATAAAAGAGAAAAATGTTGCCAACACACTGGGAGAAGAAGACCATGACTGTTTCCAGCAATGGGCAGAGCAACTTCTGGTGGGATTGGCATGGCTGGGATGAGTTTTCGTTTTCTTTGGCAGAGGAAAAACCAAACTACTAAGGACCCAGAGTTACTCTCCTCTGCATCATTTCTCATCACTGCAAATAGAAAGCACCTAAGAAGTTGAATCTGATAAATCTCAATTTTTGCTCAGATGATTTCTCAGCCTTACCATTCTTTGCTTTTTTCCCATCCAGCAGCTCAGGTGGTATCAGCTCTTGAGTTACTAGGATTAATATCTTGGTTTTGGGCTGCTGAGAGAGCTCAGTGGACAAAATGCCTACCATGTAAGTATAAGAAGCAGACTTTGGATTTCCAGGAACACATTAAAAATGTCCGGTAGGCATGGTGTCCTGCCTGTAACCCCAGAGCTCAGGTGGCAGAGACAGAGGATCTCTATGGAAAATTGGCTAGCTAGACTAGTGGAGTTATTGAGCTGAGTGAGAGACCCTGCCTCCATAGATAAAGTGAAGAGAGATACAGGAAGACATACAACATTAACATTTGGCCTCTACAAATGTTCCCCCTCCATACACACCAACATGGAAACACACATGCAAAGAAAAAGAGGCCTTGGTCTCTGCCATTTCCCTTTATACATTTTAGAATAGTTCTCATCTTAGTCTGCAGACAGGGCAATCATGCAACAAGCTGTCTCTGATAACTAGCTCTTGGCACAGGGTCCTAAAATTTTAGGCAGAGAACCATTCCCTGGTATACTTCTGGCTATATTTACAATGTTCATCTCAAATGAAAATGACAGAAATAAAAGCAGTGTCTTAGGGTTTCTATTGCTATGAAGAAACACCATGACCATTGCAAATCTTATAACATAAAACATTTAATTGGTGCTGGCTTCCTGTGGTGGTTTGAAAGAAAATGGCCCCCAAAGGGAGTGGCACTCTTAGGAAGGCTGGCCTTGTTGGAGGGAGTGTGTCACTGTTGGGGTGAGATCTGAGGTCTCTTTTGCTCAAACTTTGCTTAGTGTAACATTCAGACCACTTCCTGTTGCCTGAAAGTCAAAGTATATTAATTCTCAGCTCCTGCTCCAGTGCCATATCTGCTTGTATGTGGTCATGTCCCACTATGATGACAATGGACTGAATCTCTGGACTATAAAGGAGCCACCCCAAGCATGGCAGCGTGCAGGCAGACATGGTGCTGGGGAAGGAACTGAGAGCTCTACATCTTGATCCACAGGCAGCGGAAGGAGACTGTGTACCACACTTGGCATAAATTGAACATATGAGACCTCAAAGCCTGTCCCCACAGTGACACACTTCCTTCAACAAGGCCACACCTCCTAACAGTGCCACTCTGTTATGGGCCAAACATTCAAACACATGAATCTAGGAGGGCCATACCTATTCAAACCACCACAAACAGAAACTCACCATAAATACATGTTATTACAGAAGCACAGAGTTGGTGATGGGAAAACCTAGTGGATGAACCAGATACTTATATATATATTCTTTTATTTTAGGCTCTGGAAAACAAAACTTACTATTACCTTTCAGTAACTTTCTTCCTGCTATATCAGAATGCCAGTAGTCTGGATAAATTATAAAAAACAGAAGTTTATTTGGTTCATAGATCTAGAAGCGGTGATGCCCCCAGATCAAGAAACTGCATGTAGTTAGGGACTTTTTGAATGCAGTATAATATACAAAAGGAATCACATGGCAAAAAATTATGGAAGAGAGGGAAGGAGTAAAGGAGAGTAGAGGGTGAGAGAAAGTATCTATAAAGAAAGAAAGAGAGAAAAGAGGAAAAAGACTAGACCCTTGAGACTAGTAACCTGTAGTAACAGCATCAAAATATAGTTCACTGATATGGTCAGAGCCTCATACTCAAGAGCAGTGGTTCTCAACCTTCCTAATGCTGAGACCCTTACTGCAGTTCCTCACGTGCTGATCTCCAACCATAAAACCATTTCATTGCTACTTCATAACTAATTTTGTTACTGTTATGAATTATAATGTGAACATCTGATATGTGACCCCTGTGAAAGGGTTGTTAGACCCACAAAGGGGTCGCAGCCCACAGCTTTAGAACGCCTGCTCTAGTACTTCCTAATGCCATCATAATGGCAACTATATTTCATGTTTTATTTCAGGAGTTCAAGGACAGCCCCCACTACATGAAGAACATTCTATTAACTTGGAATGTTAATAAGCTGTTTTGCAATCCTCGAGTCCCTTTCTTCTCTTCTGGAGATGTGAAGTTCTGTTTGGGAGTCTGTCATCTGAGAGGCAGGTTACTCTGAAAGTGACTCACCTGGGACACAGTGTCAAAAGAAGGCATGTGTGGTCTATTTTATATGGATTGTTCATTCTGTGTGTTCATACTCTTCATCACCGGACTTCCTTTAATCTGTAAAAGTAACTACCCTAGTTTTAAAAGGGTCTAAAGGTAAAAATGTCCATAAGATTTTTATCAAGTAAATTCTAAGAATTAAGCCCTGTCATTCTCTATCATGGGTACAGAAATAAAACTGAACAAGAGGGGAAAGGTCAACATTTCTTTCCCAGCATTTTGGGAATATCATCATCCAAGGGCAAAGGCTTTATCATCTAAGTAAAATTCTTTCTCTCTATCATATCTATCTATCTATCTATCTATCTATCTATCTATCTATCTATCTATCTATCTATCATCTATCAATCATCTACCTATCATCTATCTATCTATCTATCTATCTATCTATCTATCTATCTATCTATCTATCTATCTATCTATCATCTATCTATCTATCATCTATCTATCTATCTATCTATCTATCTATCTATCTATCTATCTATCTATCTATCTATCTATCTATCTATCTATCATCTATCTATCATCTATCTATCTATCTATCTATCTATCTATCTATCTACCTACCTACCTACCTACCTACCTATCTATCTATCTTCATCATCATCATCTATCTATATCTATTTTTGCGTATGCTATTAATGTGTGTGTATGTGTGTATATGTATGTGTGTGTGCACTCACATGAAAGGTCACAGGACAACTTGTGGGAATGGGTTCTTACTCCATGTAGGTTCAGGGAAATGAACTTGGCAGCAAGTACCCTTCTTCTTGAGCCTCTTGCTGGCCCTGACTTTATATTTTAAATGGAACAATTCACAGAATTAGAATTCAGACTTCTTCAAGGTACATACTGCTATATGAATCAGTTTTCATTAACTTCTCTTTTATTATACTTTCTTTGAGCCTGAGGAAGGCAAAGGTTTACCAGTTTTAGTTATTTTCTTTTGGGAGTATTGCAACTTGGTAACAGTTTGGGTTGATAGATTTACAATTAAATAAATGAATAGATATACACTCATTTTAGAGAGCCAAAGAGTACACTCTAAAAAAATATGTTTAAACTTCTCTAGTGAGAGCTCTCTTTGTGCTTTACTACCCACATGTTGTCTTGTGCACATGCTTTCTTTCTTTTTTCTTAATTGGAGGAATAAAAGGCCTAAGTCTCTTCAGGGGCACCTCTGCTTCAAGCCCATATGTTATCTTCTTATGTCGGACTTTTAAGTGTGTTTAAATTTCATTTTAATTGCAAAGTCAAACTTCTATCCTCTTTGATTTTTAAAATCATGTTTCTGAATAATTTCCATTCATGTAAGCATAAAATATCTTTTTTATGGCTCCATTTTCAGGTTTTTGAGTGTCTCCATGGCAGTTGTCTTTTCAAAATAATAACAAAACCAAAATCAGGTATTTGCATAACTCTTGTGGTTGATAGCAGGCAGATTCTGCTGCAGTTTCTTCTTCTGAAGCTTTATGAGGTATAGAAGCTGATATTATTTTCCACACTTTATAGATAATGAAACTGAGGTACAGGGAGTTTATTGTACTTGCCCAAGGGCATATAGCTAATAACGATAAAATAGAGCTACAAACCAGGGCTGCGTTTTCCTGGTCCCCCAAACAATAAATCTTATGTGTGTGTGTGTTTTTTTTTTTTAGACTTCATTTCTATTCTAAGCATGCTTTTGCTGTTAGGTTGTACAAATACTTATATCATATTATGAAGACTAACAGACTGACAATGTGCTCCAATAGCTGATCCGAGCTCTAGGAGTTAAGTTCGATTTTATGACTTGGAAATAGGAGATAATGACAAAATGCAGCTCACTTGTTAGAATGAAATGAATTGATAGAAAGAAAGCAGCCCATCATGGAAACCTCATCCCTGTCAAGGTCCTGATTTTATCCTATTAGCTTTGAACCTCTGGGCAAGTTATTTCCCATTTTTGAGCCTGTAAAGGAGAAATAATCTCTTGATACTTGGGAAGATTTACCTTGATAACCTCTTCAATGATCTAACAGAGTTCAAACATCAAATATGTTGTGTTGCTGCTGCTGCTGTCATTGGACTAATTAACCCTGGTCCATATCACCTCTCCTTCATTTCACTCTGTCTGCTTGAAAAGCCTTCTTCCGTCTATCACCCCACTTATCTACATATTCTGATCACTCTGAGTATTGTCATCTACCTAGACAGAAAAGTTCTTCTAGTCACTTGCCCCAGATGGCCACTAAATATGACTGTGTTTGGAATGTTGGTTCTAAATTTCTATTGAAATGTAATTGTTAGGTCAGCAGGATGGCTCAGCGGAGAAAGAAAAGCACTTGCTGCCAAGCCTGATGACCTGAGTGTCATCTCTGGAACCACGTGGCAGAGGGAGAGAATAGATCCTTCATGTTGTACTCTGACCCCTACACAAGTGTGATGACACTCATGGCACACACACACACACACACACACACACACACACACACACATACACACAAATAAATAAATAAAGATAGATACACAAATAAATAAGGAAATAGATGGATAAATGCAATTATGAAATAAAAGTGAAATGTTGTTGCCATTATGGTAACATTAGGAAGTACTAGAGTAGTTGTTCTGAACCTTTGGGTCTCAATGCCTTTGGGGGGTTGAACCACCATTTCATGGGGGCCACATATTGATATTCTGCATTTCAGATATTTACATTATGATCCATAACAGTAGCAAAATTGCAACTATGAAGTAGCAATGAAATGATTTTATGGTTGGGGATCACCATCACAGAGGAACTGTATTATAGTGTTGTGGCATTAGGAAGGTTGAGAACCACTGCTCTAGAGTATGAGGCTCTGACCACATCAGTGAACTGATATTTTGATGCTGTTACTGCAGGTTGCTTGGATTGTAAATTTTGCTCTGCTGAGAATTTATGACAATTTTAGACAGTTAACAATTGTGGTTTATAAAACAATGCATATGAACTTCCTAATTGGAAGGTCAGGTGTTGTGGTTTGAAGTGGAATGCTGCCCATAAGTGCCTGTTTTTGAAGGTTGGTCTCTTGCTGTTGGTGCTGTTTAGGAAGCTTGTGAGGTGTTTAGGAGGTAGAATCTTGCTGAAGGAAGTGGATCACCAAGAGCAGTTATAGCCCAACCTCTCTTCCTATCTGCTCTCTACTGCTGACTCAATGGGACCAGATGCCCCAAGCTTGTGCCACCATTTTCTCCACCACAATCTATTGTAAGTCAAAATAAGCCCTTTCTCCTTTAAGTTGATTTTTAGAGTGTTTTGTTACAATTACTTATTCATTGTGTGTATATGTGGGCCCGTGGTTGTTGGTAGTATTTGGAGATCAGAAGACATGGTATGGGGAGTCAGTTCTCTGCTTACAACACGTGGGCTTTGGGGATTGAACTTGGGCAGTCAAGGCTTAGAGCTATCTCCCAGGCCCCTAAGTGTGTTCTTGTCAGGTATTTGGTTGCAGTATCAAGATAAACGACATAGCAAATGAGGAAGAAAGGAAGGCAGAAAGAAACAGGAGTTATCTAGAAGAGATTCATATAAACTAGAGACTGAGTATGAAGCTACCTTAATACAATGGAGTTTAGAATTCCTTCCAAATTGTGATGCTATTTCTTTCTTTTCCAAAGACACTTAATATTCCTGGGTAACCACATTTCCTTCATCAATGAAGAGGGCATTTATACTCTAAGTAGGTTGAAAATTAGATATTTTGGAGTTTTTGACAATAGGCCAGTTGAGGATTTTAGTGGTTCACAAAAAATATTTCAGTAAAAATTTACTTAAAAATTGAAATAGTTCATCTCCCATTTCCTCAGTGGACACTCATGTTTTTGCTCCCCAGCAAGGAATTAGAGGATTTTCCTTGCAGAAGTAAAACAGAAGAATGTAGGTTGTAATTTTAATGGTCCTTCAGTAATATGACTATATCCCACCACTTTACCTTAGAATAAAACTGGCCTATCCCAAACCTGTACACCTCCAATGTATAGGAACCTTGTGTCTATCACACAAAGTCAGCAGCTAATACCTAAAATTGATGAAGAAGATGAAAGAAGAGAAGGAGGAGGAGGAGATGATGGATAATTTAATTTAAATAATGTAAAAATGAGGAAGATAATAGAGGAAATCATGAAAGTAGTCTGAAGTTGGATTCCTCTGAAAGATGGAAATCAAAAGTTGGTGTAAGAGATCCTGCATTAGCCTGGACTAGCTTTGTAAGTTCTGTAAGTTGATTATCTCAGGAATTCATTATGTCAGTAAAAGGATGACAAATTTGACAACTGCATACCTTGGATTTATCCTACATAATGATGTATGAATAAATTTGATCATCTATATACCCATCCATCCATCCATAAATTTTCTTTCTTTCTTTCTTTCTTTCTTTCTTTCTTTCTTTCTTTCTTTCTTTCTTTCTTTCTTTCTTTCTCTTTCTTTCTTTCTCTCTCTCTTTCTGTATATCTATCATTATTTATCAATCTATCAATCAATTTATATATCATCTATCATTATCATCACCTATTTATTACCTCTATGTTTCTATCACCTATGTATGTGTGTGTATGTATGTATGTATATATATATATATATATATATATATATATATATATATATATATATATGCTTGTATGTATCAATCTTCTGTCACCTGTTCATCTTGATTCTGTTTCTCTGTAAGTTCCAGACTACTATATTGATATTGTAAGAGTCTAGAGGTAATTGGCTGTCAAGAGATTCTTTCTAGAATGAATGAGTAGGATTCCCGCTAAAACTGAGTCAAGCAACCAAGATCCAGTTGAGAAGAGGGCTTATAGAACAAACTGTTGACTACATTCTGGTCAAGAAGAGAGTTGTAATAGATTATTTTGTGAATCAGCTTGACCGAACTTAAGAAAGTGCAGATAGATTTTGTCTGGAAATGACTGTGAGGATATCTCTGGAAGCCTTTTTGCATTTGAATCAGTAGACTGATTAAGGACATCTACCATTGCCAACATAGGTGAGCATCATTCAGTCAACTGAAAACCAGAGGAGAGCCACATGCAGAAGAGGGTGAGTTTTATTCCTTGTCCTGTGTTTGGTTCTTAGAGCTTCTTCTCACACCTTTGACCCTTGACTAGGACTTACACAATTGCTTCCCCTAGACTTTCTGACTTTCAAGGTTGACTGATTTAACACACCCAGCTTCTCAGTGTCTCCAGGTGTAGATGGTATGTCATGGAATTTTCTGGTGTCTGTTGCATAAACCAGTTCTCATGATCAACTCTGTTGATTTTGTTTTTCTAAATAGTCCTTTCTAATACAGGAACTCTTAGTTTGGAAACAGCCAAGTGCTGGAGGAATTAGAATACTTTGGTGTTTGATGAGCACTGACAAAATGTAAAAGATAGCCACATCCAATCTACTTTACAGACAGATTGAACAGACAAACAACCCTCAAGGTGATGTATGTGAGCAAAACATACGGAGGTGTGTTGGTGCTGTTTTCCCCTTGAAACTTAACTTTTCTTTTTACAGTCTACCATCTTTTGCTTTTTAGTTTTAAATTAGGAGTGATCTCATTATACTCAGCTTGATTGTTTTGAGTTCTACAGCAGCAAGAATAGTAATGACTGCACAGGCCTTACATTTTGCTTTGGGGCCAGTTTTTATAAGAACTTTGTACTTGAATTTAAAAGCCCCTCAAGGGTAAAAAGTCAAGCTCAACACCAAGTTCAGTGAAATGTTTTTAGATCTTGGTAAATTGTCTTTTCAGACTTCTAAGAATGTTTCAGTATCCCTGGCCTTTGTAGGAAACGGCTTTCCTTACTTATCAGTAAGCCCAAGACTCTTATAAGTCAGTTACCAGGTACCAGAATGTGTTTTCCAAGAGAATTTTATAAGTGTTTGTTTTCATAAAATGAATCTTTGTTCCTTAAAAGAATTTCTGATCATGTGTGATTCCATTCATTATTTTGTAATATGTCATTCCAAAGTCTAATTTATATAATCAATTTTTTCTAATTATGTTCTATTACAAGAAAGATAGATTCTTACTGGATTTATGTAAATTAGAATATGACCATGAAAATAAGAATATAGTTATTTGCATAAGTTCAATGAGTTTTCCAATTATAGAAAGATCAAGGACAGAGTACAAAAATAAGCATCTCATTTCTGTTCTCACAAGTATAATCTACCAAACTGTTGTTACAGATAACTTACGAGGAAAAGAAGGAGAGCTGTTGAAATCCACAAGCTACAACATCAAAGCAGGTGAAATTGAAGCAGGTGAGCACAGCAATATGAATTCACTGGTTTATTTCTATTTTATATTTGTTAATGTGAATATTGTTTCTAGCAGGATAGCACAAATTCAGCATCCTATATAATACGGGAGCCAACATTTTTGCCAATACATGTGGAGGAGACTTTCATTTGCTTTGATAAGTAGTCTTACAGAGACTGTGGACCAAGAGTTAGGTGAGAGTATGAGAAACATCACGTAACTCTTGTCATGAACCTCAAGCTTCCCAAGTGTCTAACATCCATTGTGATTCCTATTTCCCTTTTAATTTTTTCCAGTGGTGGATTTTGGACACTTCAGAGTCCCCTGAGAACCTCTCATGGAGACAGGCAGCTCAAATTTAGTGGCTGCAGGGAATTCAGTGAATGAAACTGGATGGGAGTTTGGTAGTGATGGGTAGAGAGATGGAGGATGTAGGGTTGTGAGGGACTTGGGGATGGAAGGAGTAAAAGGAGCCAAAGCAACAGGAAGAAGAGGTTTTAGAGTATAGCAGAGTCTCCTAGAGATGCCACTGAGCTCCTACATTATCCTGAGTAGGCATGAAATTAAGGAAGGAAAGACATCATCTCTGTCCTGGAGCCTAGAGGTAGAAGCAAGTTGAACTTGCTGAGATGCTCTTGTTCTGAGGCAGGGAAATCTGAGATAGATAAAGAGATGGAGATAGACACAGAGTCAGAGATGAAGAAGGTGATGGAGATGAGATAATATGAGAAGGGAAAAGAATCCTTCACTCTAGAGTCTGGTTGAAGTCTCTTGTGAGCTGACTCCAGGATTCCATCATAGCTATAACATTTGCTGTATAATTTGGCAACATGGAGACAGTGTTCATTTTGTATCAAGATATCCCAAATAAGAAGGTTAAAACAGCAATGAACCTTGCTTAAGTCCTCAATATATATGATGTTTGACTATTACATTTCTCCTTTCCTACTTGTAATCCCATAATTTTCTCTCACACACAAAAATCCTCATTTACGGTTAAAGATATGACTTAACCCTGGCTCAACTCTTGTGACCCCTGGTTTTATCTTATCACATTGCAATCTTATCTAAGGCACCTCTGAAGCTACTCTGTGATCTCCTTTATTGAAAAAAGGGGGAAAGGAAAGAGTTTCTTAGCAATACTGTGAGATGTGACTCAAAAGTCACCCAAATCTTATATATAGCTACTGCCAAGACACTTAAGCACAGCTTGCCAGAGTTTGTACTCTCTTTTGGTGTGTCTTATACTTCCTTGGAGCACCCCTCTTTGGATAGGCCTGTGCTTAAATTTATCTTTAAATTAATCTCTTCTTCAACTCTGCTTCCTCCTGGATTCCTCTGAGAGCCTTTTCTTCAGGCTTTCATCCTAGTAGAGATCTCTTTAAGAAAGAGCAGGCTGCTGCAGGTGGCAGCATGGAGCTGTCTCCACATCCCATTCCACTGCTGTTTGTGGTTCCTAACCATGGTTAACTTGCAAACAGGCTGAGAACTCTGAAACAGCTTCTTCATCTCATAAACACAAAAACATCAGACAGCAACTCAGCTTCTCACAGAGAAGCCTGGAACTCTAATGAGCTTCTTACTAGGACAAGAGGCCAGCCTCTACTTCTCACCAACAAGAAGCCTGAGGTTCCAACCAAACCTTTTTTTGCCTGAGAACTAGCTATCAGTTCTATTGACCATGAACTTGTCAGAATCTCAAATTACCACACAAACAAATGTCAGGAAATGTCTGCTAGGGGTTATTGTGATAAGGTTAACTGAAGTGGGAAGACATAACCAAAATGAGAGGAATAGGAATACCATTCCAGGGCTTGGTTGGGTCCTGTCCTGTACTCTCTTTCTTCTTCTTCTTCTTCTTCTTCTTCTTCTTCTTCTTCTTCTTCTTCTTCTTCTTCTTCTTCTTCTTCTTCTTCTTCTTCTTCCTCTTCCTCTTCCTCTTCCTCTTCCTCTTCTTCTTCTTCTTCTTCTTCTTCTTCTTCTTCTTCTTCTTCTTCCTCTTCTTCTCCTCTCCTCCTCCTCCTCCTCTTCCTCCGCTTGCTTAAACTTTATTATATACAAATTGGATTACACAGCAGCTTTACACAGCATGAGACGGGAAGAAGGAAGGGGAGTGGAGGGGAGGTGGCCGGCTCTGGACTTTCTTATCCACCTTATCCACCTTCACTTCTTGTGTGTAGCCAAGTCTTCAGCGCTGCCTCCACCAGGTTTGGACCAGGCCTTGGAGCACATGTGTAAGATGGGCCCTGGTTCCGAGAGGCCAGGGCCACCAGAGCTCTCACTAGCAGCCTTTTTCACAGGCATTGAAGGTGAGTGTGAAAGTATCAGCTTGTCTAGGTGATGGTGACAAATGAGGCCACTAGGTAGACCTACTAGACACCAGCTGGCTCGCAGGGTATAGTTCTCAGGGTGGTGGGTGAGCTGTAGAATCTTCAACCAAAACTGTATAAAAATAGTTCCAAGCCAGGAAGTAGCAAAGGGTCAGGGACATAATGTACCATGTCTGGCCCTTGATCTCATTGATGGATTCCACATCTATTGAATATAGATTGAAGTAGTGGGATCGAAGGAAGAGGGTACAAAGCTCTTGTCTCAGTGTCTTATACATGACTGCCAGGTGTTTGAACCTCCAGACACTGATCTCCTGAAGGGATGCAGGGGAAGGGTGGGAAGTCCCAGGGGCTTGGAAAGGTATCAAAGTCCCAGGATAGGGGCAAGGAGCTCCATAAAAAAGGCTCCTAAGCCCATCTAGACAATCATTGTGTGACTCGGGTTCTGGTCCCTCCTCTCTCTTTCCCAGAGGAAGATCCACCCACAATGAGTTGAGAGTCTGAACCTGAGAGAGGGTGGGAGAGCCTGAGGAAGAGGGTGGGTGGGAGGATGTGGGGGTGTGAGTGACCAGAGAAGAGGAAAAAATGGAGAAGTGGATGGAGTGGAGTGGGAGCAGAGGAGTGGGAATGGTAGAGTCTAAGGAGAAAGCTGGTTCTGGGGTCGAGCCTGGTAGGCAAGGAGGCAGGACCCCCCCACTCCTGTTACATGGTGTTCTGGGGTGAGAGGAACCTCCAGCATCCCATCTTCTCCCTGGGCAGCATGCTCTAGAGCCAGCTTTGTGAAGGGGAAGGAGGGCTGCCCTCTGCTTCTTGATATGAATTCAAAGGCCAACTTCCCTCCCCACATGATGGACTGACTGCAGTTTTGAACTTGAACCCAAATAAATGCCCCTTCCTGTTGCTTCTGTCAGTCATTTTGTCACAGCAAAGTGGAGATTGAGTAGCAAGGATCCTGAGTTCAGTTCCTTACAGGCTTTCCAGATAGACAGGAAAACATTCTATTCTAGAAGTCTGGAAACAGCAAGGTTTCTACATAGGAATTTTGAGCCTTGAGCTTGAAGTAAGCTTCAGAGAAGATATATAATCTCAAGGTCCTAAATGTCACAAGGTCATTCCCATATCTGGAGTTCATGACATCCATCTTCCATCAGTCAGGTGTGAAGAAATAAATCCATAATTGACCAGCTGCAGTTCAAGGTGATAGTTTTGACTCATCATGATCCTGGATCATGGTTCCACAGCTCTTGGAAAATTTTATTTTGGCGCTTGTTAAGATGATGAGAAAAATTTTTGTTTAAGACAACTGAGACTCATGTTGAAGCTTTCAAATAAAAAAGAAAGATGGGACCCCCATACTCCCAACAAGTGGAAATTTATAGGCAAGTTTCAGGTTCAGAGTGGGAGGAGCATAGTCGAATGAATGAGCAAATAGAATATAGCAAGGAAGGGGCGCTCTTACTGGACTGACTCATCAGCATTCATGCTAGGGTAAGCCAGGAGAGTTACATCTGGAAGAGCTGCTTTAAATGATGGAGAAGGATTCTTGCTGAAATGACTTTGGAGGCTTGGTAAGCATATATTGGTGATGACATTCAGGGACCTGAAAAGAAGTGGTCAGTTTGAGGTCTACTAACTATGAGGGCTTACAGATGACTTACATGTCTTCCATTTTATTATTAAAAATGCTAAATATGTTTTACATGGGCTTAACTGGTCATATGGAAAATGCATTTTCCTTTGAAGTTTTTAAGATCCTTCATTTTATTATACTTTTTATTATTTAAAACAAATTTTAACTTTAAGTATATTTGATCATATTCTTCCCCTCCCCCAAGTCCTTCCAGATCCTCTCCTACTCCTTACCCACATAACCTTAAATTCTTTCTAAAAAAATAAACAAAAACCCAATGCAAACAACAAAGCCCTGACAAAAACCAAGAAAATAGAATAAAACCACACCCTAAAAGAAAAACAAACAAACAAAATCCCCTACCAAACTGTAACCAAATAAAAGTACAGACACAGAACAAAAACAAAAAGCAACAAGGAGTCCATTACATGCTGGTCAAATACTTCTGAACCTGAGGACTGTCCTCTGGTTGACTCAGTGTCACTCTATTGGATAAAACTGACTTTCCGTCTCCCAGCGTGTAGAAGTGACAGTTCAGGTGTTAATCCTTACCCTAGTGGCTAGGTTTTCATTTTCATTCATTCCCTTTTTAAAAATATAACAAAATAAACAAGATAAAACAAAAAACAATCATGTGGATATTGGACAAGACAAACCAACAGAAGAAAAAGAGCCCAAAGAGCAGGCACGAGAATCAGAGACCAACTCCTTTGCACACTCAGGAGCCCCATAAGAACACTGAACTAGAAGTCATGATGAATATGCAGACGATCTGGTGCAGGCCCTGTGCACGGTGCTTCAGCCTCTGAAAGTTCGATATGAGCTTTGCTCATATTGATTTAGAGCACCATGTTCTCCTGATGTTCTTCACCCTCTCTGTCTCTTACATTCTTTCCACCTTCAGGGGAGGGATTTGATGGAGAAATACCATTTAGGGCTGAGTGTTCCAAGGTCTCTCACTCTCTGCATAACGTCTGGCTGTGTATCTCGATATTTGTCCCCGTTTGTTGCAGGAGGAAGCCTCTCTGAGGATAGTTGAACAAGGCACTGATCTGTGAGTGTAGCAGAATATCATTAGGAGTAATTTTATCACCACTTTTTTTTCTTTTTTAGGTCAGTATTGTTTGGTTTTACCACAGGTCCCAGGTATATCTAGTATCAGATTCTTGACCACCCAAGAAATGTTAGGTAATGGGGTCTGGGTTCTATCTCATGGAGTGGGCCTTAAGTCAAAGCAGTTATGGTTTGGTTACTCCCATAAGCTTTGTGCTATAGTTGCCTTACCATATCTTAAAGGTAGTACCCATGTAGATAAAGATTGTGTCTGGCTTGGTATTTACATTTCTCTTTTGAGAACATTCAGAATGTGTTCCTGTACCAAAGACTCTGGAATGCAGGGGTGAAGACTCTGTTTAGGTATAGGCTTGACATCTCCATTTTCAATGTGTTGTGTAGGTATTATATAGAATATTAAAATGAAAGCTTTATAAATGGTGAATGCTTGGGAGTAAGGCATGAGTTTTCTCTTCCTGTCCTTTCCAACTGGTCATATTAATTTACAGGACCATTCTAAGTGTATTAAATTTTAAAGTTAATATCTTTAATGTTAGAAACGCTTTTACAACATCTTTTATCTTAAAATTTACTTCAATGTATTACAGCTTGTTCATTTTATATTTTACACATATAAATAAATTAAACATATAAATATAAATAAAATATATAATTACCTGTAGGTACATTTAGTAATATTGTAGAACAGTGATGAATGACTCTACAGTCCACAAAGGACATATTTTATATAGTAAGATAGAAAGTTCCATGTGAAAAGGCAGCCATAACTTTTTTGACGTCCCTTTAATTCTGTGTTTGTTGTCTAAGGGTTGAAGTTAAAGAGGTTTATGGAGACAATATTACTGAGAGTGAATGTTGAAAAGAGAAATTGCTGTGGAATTGGCATCAAATGGTAAGTAGATAAATTACATCCTTAGTAGTAACTTTAAAAAGTTTACTAAAAATATTTACGACTCTGTGTGTGTGTGTGTGTGTGTGTGTGTGTGTGTGTGTGTGCCCTGTAATCTGTTCTTTCCAAGAGGAAAGGAGGCTGTGTGGAATTTATAGAGGGTGAAATGGGGCCAGGTCTGTTCGAGAACTTTGTCTTTTCAGATAAATAAAAAAGACAAGAGACAAGACTAGTTCAAATCCTTTCATACTTAAAAAAAGTATTCAAATGTATTCTTTCAAACTGAAGCTTCTCTGGGTTGAATGTTGAAGGAAGACAGACATCATTACACAGTGCAGAAGTGAGACATCTAAGAAATAACACTAGGGGCCAGAATGATTGAAAATCAAAACAGCTGACCCAGAAATCCATGAATGAGCAAAGGGGTGCAGAAAGATATGTGTTTAGCTGGACATACAATGGACAGAAGTTATGAAGTTCCCCACAGTGCTCATACACTGTTAGACATTCACACTTTAGAACTTTGTCCTTAGCTACTGTATTAGTCGGGATTTTGTAGAGTAACAGAACTTATAGAATGAATATCTCTCTATATAGAAAGGGAGTTTACTAGAATGAGCTACAAGCTATGGTCCAGCTAATCCAACAATGACTGGCTATGAACAGAAAGCCTATGAATGCAGTAGTTGATCAGTCCATGAGCTGTATGTCTCAGCTGGTCTTCAGTGTATGCTGGAATACTGAGAAGTAGGCTCTAACACCAGTGAAAGAATGGGCTTGTTAGCAAGGCCAGAAAAAAACAGGCAAAGAGCAAAAGCTTCCTTCTTCCATGTCCTTATATAGGCTTCCAGAAGAAGGCTAAATTAGCTATGAGTTTTCCAGCTCAAAAGATCTGGATTAAAGGTGTGTCATCCCACCTCAAAGTTCTACATTAAAAGTAAAACTTTCTACTTAAAAATTAAATAAAAATCCCTTACAAGTGTACCCTCATTTTGGGGTTTTAGTTAATTCCAGATGTAGTCAAGTTGACAACCTAGAATAGCCACCACAGCCTCATTTCTGGATGTAACTGCCAGGAACATCGTGCAGCTCCCAACAGAGAGCCACGATGCTAATGTGGGACATTATTAGAGTACATTTTTTTTTTTTTTGAGACCGAGTTTCTGTATAACAGCTCTATCTGTCCTGGAACTCACTTGGTAGACCAGGCTGGCCTCAGACTCACAGAGATCCACTTTGGGATTAAAGGTGTGAGTCAGCACTACCTAGTTAGGATGTATAAATTTTAAGCTGTTAAAAAAACTTGTTAACAAAACTTACTCTGGAGATAGTGCAGAGCTTCTAGGAGTGTGTGTAAAATTAGCTGGTATAAAGGAATAGGAAATTTATGAAAGCTAGTCTGGGACTTCTCTGTGTTCCTCAAGGTCAGTGATGATAAGGATGTCACTCAGAGAATTAGAAGTGGCAATAGAAGAGATGAAATAGATACAGACATTGAGAACAAAGAACTGCTAAGAATCCATGAATATTTGCTCAAAAAAATCAACATATCAAAGACAATTTTAGGACTGGAGTGTAAGTGACCATGAAAATTTTCTGTGGGCCCTGAGAAGGGACAAAGTGTGAACATTAAGCTTCTTTGATTGACAGAGAAATTCCTGCAGTCCCAGTCACTTAGGGAGGATGAAGCAGGATGATTTCAACTTCAAGGCCAGACAGGACAACTTAGTTAGATTCTGCCTCAAAACAAAAATGAAAAAGGGGCCAGGGATATAGCTTAGTGACAGAGTACTTGCTGAGCCTGTGCATGGTTCTGGGTACACACACACACACACACACACACACACACACACACACACACAAATGATAAAGTCAGTTACTGAATTAAACCAATGGAGGGTTGTGGTTGATTAAATATTTTAGGCTTTGCTACTTTAAATCATTTAAAAACTATACCTATTAATATTTGTTAAGTCCTAATTTCAGAGACTTAGGGTTCTCCTTTTATTTTTTTTTCAAGCCAATAGACAATATTTTGTATATGAGTCAGCATGAATTAATGTAGCTTGACTGTAATGGTCTTGACCTGGTTTCTTATTATCAGATATTACTTCACCTCTGCATAATATTCTTAGAGCTAAGTATTGGAATGGGAATGATCTTAAGATAAAGTTCATCCATCATTGATATTCCATCAGTTCACAGACTGGTCATAGTTACAACAGAACTCTGAAACTTTTGCAGAGTTGAAAAAGGGATGAGGCATCAGGAAAAGATAGAGTGAGGCAGTTGCCAAGGAAGTAAATATAGGAGAAGAGAGAAGATAAAAGGCTCAGGAGCAGTGCTTCTTAAAGTTTAATGTGTATACAGATCCCCTGGGAGAGCTATTGAAAAGCAGACTCTGTGGAGAAGACTCACCTTCTGCATTTCTAAGAGGCCCCACTGTCTGTATTATTCTGGATATCCTTTTGCCAAAGGACTCCACTCATGTTCTGTGGCAATAAGATAATATCACTTCACTTTCTTTAGAATCATATTGTTGTGTTTAAGATTCCTATTTATGAGCTTCCAAAGCACATTAATATATGGAAGTTCTCTCCTAATGACAAGCCTTATCTAAAATACAGCCAGAATCTCATCCTTTCTTCCAGAATCACTTACATTTGCTCTGTTCCATCTCACACCGCTGCAGCCACCTCTAGCACCCTAAACTCTTAAATGATTAAAGATAGACATTGAGAGTCACTTCTAGTGAGATACGCAGATTACAGCTCATCTTTTGGAAGTTCAAAGAAGGCACTCCTCTTCTTTCTCATGAGATTCTTGGCTTTAGCTAAGAAACATGAATTCTCCAAGGATTGAAGTTTCCATATGTCCTTGCATAGGTAAACTCTGGGCTTGTATGCAGTTAAAAAAGATCTTTCCTTGTGTCTGTATCTAAAAATGCTTTTGATTGAGCTTAGATGCTGATGATGGCTGCAGCAGAGCAGGACAGAACAGAGAGAATGTGAAGGAACCTGAAAGAGTGATGGCATTCTGGCTGTTTATATAGAGCTTGTTAGTAGGAGAGGACTGCTATGTATTAATGTGTTTTGGACTTTTCCAGTGCAGGTCAAGACTAATTTTTATTAAGCTGATGTCTCTGAGTTGACAATAAGACAAGAATACCAATTTAATTTTAAAGCACATGGTTTCTTTAAATATATAAAATAGAGATCTGCTTCACTAGATCTTTTAAAACAAAGGTAAAAGTAAATGTGTTTAAAATGGTTTTGTTTGTGGTCTTTATAGAACTTACCATTATTAGTAGAATGATGATATCTAAATCATCATATTTATCCAACCATTTTTTTTAAATATTTTTTTATTTTGCAATACAATTCAGTTCTACATATCAGCCACAGATTCCCTTGTTCTCCCCCCTCCCGCCCCCCTCACCTTCCCCCCAGCCCGCCCCCCATTCCAATCTCCTCCAGGGCAAAGCCTTCCCCACAGACTGAGATCAACCTGGTGGACTCAGTCCAGGTAGGTCCAGTCCCCTCCTCCCATGCTGAGCCAAGGGACCCTGCATAGGCCCCAGGTTTCAAACAGCCAACTCATGCAATGAGCACAGGACCCGGTCCCACTGCCTGGATGCCTCCCAAACAGATCAGGCCAATCAACTGTCTCACCCACTCAGAGGGCCTGATCCAGTTGGTGACCCCTCAGCCATGGGAACTCTCCTCCACTGCTGGTGGGAATGCAAGCTTGTACAACCACTTTGGAAATCAATATGGCGATTTCTTAGAAAATTGGGAATCCATCTCCCCCAAGATCCAGCTATACCACTCTTGGGCGTATCCAACCATTTTTAAATTCACTCTTTGTTCAGTGTTGATTACGTGGGAGGCATTATAGTAAAGTAGCAAAGGAGAGTGAAATTTTAAATTAGGCTTAATGTTTTTATATTGAAGGATACATTAGTCTTAAAACTAGTAAGCCACACAATTTTTGGACAACTAAATGACATTTTTTTTCGCTTCTTTCTTGTGAAAAATTTCTTCAGATACAGGCATCCCAAACAAAAACTACATTCCTTTGGTTCTTTGTGTACTTATTTGCCTCTGGTTGATCAAGAACTGGGTATTTAGAAAGTCCTGTAGTCCTCTTGCATTGCTTAAATGTTAGAATGAGATGAGTAATGTAAGTTAGTAATGTAAAATAATCCATGTAATCTATGTAATCTTGTGGATGTTTAATAGCAGAAGTAAAAATATCTGTAAAATTGAATATATGCTGTAGCTGGAGAGTTTTCTCTCTGGGTCCTGCCAAGCCCTGGCAGTCCAACAACCCACCTATAAAGTAAACACACATGCTTATATTATTTAAACTGTTTGGCCTAATGGCTCAGGCTTCTAGCTATCTAGTTCTTCCATCTTAAATTAATCCATTTCTATAAATCTATACCTTGCCACATGGCTCTTGGCTTACCGGCATCTTCACATGCTGCTTGTCATGGCGGAGGCTGGCAGTGTCTCCCTCTGCCTTCCTGTTCTCTCCATTTTCCTCTCTGTTAGTCCTGCCTATACTTCCTGTCTGGCTACTGGCCAATCAGTGTTTTATTTATACAAAGCGATATCCCCAGCACATCCCCTTTTTTTTTCTTTTCAAAAAGGAAGGTTTTAACTTCAACATAGTAAAATTACATAAAACCAAACAATTATCAAGCAAGAATTACAGTTATAATATTAAAGAAGATATCCTATCTATCTTACATTTGTGAGTCTAAGGTTTTATATCTAACCCATCTTTTATCATAAGGAAATTATAACTATCTAGTCTTCAATCACATCAAAGACCTCAGAAGGATACAATATTACCTGAGAAATGGGAGAAGGATACAAGCAACTTTTGGGAGTCTTGCAGGGTAGACAGAGACAGTTGGCAGCCTGGACAGTCATCTAAAGTTCTCTTGTAAAGTTGGTAACATACCATTTACCTATGCTCTAGACTTCTCTGGATTTTAGTATGTGTTTCTTGCTTGATATTGTTTGCATTGATTGCAGTTCCATCTTATCTAGGTCATTATTCCTCATTACTCCTGGACAATATTTGATAACCATTCCTTTGTATATAGTCTTGTATTAGCTTAGAACCTTCTTATTTAGACAAAAGGGGGAGATATAGTGGGTAGCCATTCCAACCTTGTTCTGGAAGTTCCAACCCCCATTGAGGCTTCGGTGACTGTCACGCCTACAAGGCAGGGCCAAGAGAGGACCTTGAAGACCTGAGATCCAGATGCGCCATCTCTCTTGGTTCCTGGACCCTGGACACTAGAGGTAGACCAAACAGAGTTCTCCAGAGAACACCACTGGACTGTGCTACATCTTCACCAGACCCTGCAACCTACCTATCCCTTCATTTTTAAGTTACGCCACTAATAAACCTCCCTTTTAACTATGTGGAGTGGCCTTAATAATTTCACCAATAATATGCTTATACAGACACTTAGTTGTTCTTTACATGTATTTTCAAAATGAAAAACATTTATTATAGTTATATACGGGTTTTTTGTTTTGTGTTTTGTTTTTTTGAGACAGAGTTTCTCTGTATAGCTTTGGCGCCTTTCCTGGAACTCACTCTGTAGCCCGGCTACATACTTTGTATGCTCACAGCAGCTGGTGTGCAATGGGGTGATGGACAGGAAGGGACATTCTAAGGATGGCCCTGATGATACTGACATTGAGCACTGATCAAAATAGACTCTTTCAGCCAACTTCCTTCTGTAGAAACAGAAAACCAACAGTGATGTGTACAACATCTGTTTGTTGTTTTAACATGCCAAGATAGGATGAGATTTTCAGTTTGAGAAGTGGAGCTTTAAGAAGAAAGGGAGACAGTCAACTCATGCACTGAGCACAGGACCTGGTCCCACTGCCTGGATGCTTCCCAAACAGATCAAGCCAGTCAACTGTCTCACCCATTCAGAGGGCCTGATCCAGTTGGAGGCCCCTCAGCCTTTGGTTCATAGTTCATGTGTTTCCATTCATTTGGCTATTTGTCCCTGTGCTTTATACAACCTTGCACAAGGATGCTTGGCTCGGCCTGGGAGGAGGGGACTGGACCTGCCTGGACTGAGTCTACCAGGTTGATCTCAATCCTCGGGGGAGTCTTTGCCCTGGAGGAGGTGGGAAGAGGGGGTGAGCTGGGGGGAAGGGGAGGGGGGCGGGAAGGGGGAGAACAAGTGAATCCGTGGTTGATATGTAGAATTAAATTATATTGTAAAATAAAATAAAAAAGAAAGGGAGAAATGTGGCACAAAGTTAAGAAACAAAATATTTATGCAAAGAAATCTTCACAAGAAATACTGTAAATTCTTGACTGAAAATAGGTTGACAAGAAGCTTGATGGAAAAGCTGAAAGAGACATACAAAAGCATTAGTATTTCATGTTTTCAAGGAATGACAGGTAAAATTCAACTGTAATCTGGTCTAATTGAACTGAACAGAAGACAATTTTTTTGTCATACACATTCCTGCTGATTAGTGTTGTCTGTGTGAACAAACGGTGACACTGGAGAAAAGAAAGGTAACAGCCAAAGCATGTGAAGTGAGGAAGGTCTCATATAATGTAATAATAGGGAAGTGGAAGCGTGTCGACTATGGGTGGTCATTTCCCATTCAAAATATCAAAGCCATTTTAACATCAGACACGAACACTCATTGTATAGAGAAATGAAAGATATAATGATGTAGTTATAAGAAGCATAGCAAGGAAGCTACCTGACATAATTTCATAATTTATGTGAAAGTAAGGGTGTATGTATGTGTGTGTGTGTATCTGTGTGTATCTGTGTGTGTGTACAGTCTAGAAAAGTAATATCATCAACATTAAATACAGGTCAGTACTGACAATAATTTATTGGCTTCCTGTTCAAATCTGTTTCTTAGAATTGATTCATAATTAAAGTAGATCTCCTACTTGAGTAGACTCTAACTCACTGAGATTCTTCTATGCAGTCCATTTCCATTTTTGACATGATCCATGGTTGATAATGAGGTCAGTAAAGAATACTGAGATGCAGGTGGATATATACTGCTCAGAGGAAGGTCTGCTGCTCAGAAAAACAGGGAAGAGACCCACCTGCCCTCGGAACCTTCCCATGCCATTGGTTTGGATCCCAAAGAATCAACATACTGCCATCCTTCCCTGCCCCACTGTCAACTCCTGCTGCTGTGCCCCTACCCCCCACCTCATGCCAGCCAGTAAAACATATAAAAAAAAACTTAGGCAGAGACTCACTGCTGGACCAGAGGCCACACCAGCCACCAGAACTCCATCTTCCAACTCAGACAGAGACCCCCTGCTGGACCAAAGTCCAAACTAGCCCCAAAAGTCCGGTCCTAAATTTGGACAGAGACTCCCTGATGGACTAGAGGTCATAACCTTGGCCAATAGAAATCCAGGCGATGAAGACCAGAAGACAAGAGAGGAAACAGAAACCGAGGAACAAAGCACCCATCCAACAAAGACAAACTCAGAAATCAGTGCCTAGACCTGTGATCATCCCAAACCCAGATGGCTAGACACCAGGGTAAGAGCACAATCAACATCAGTCATGGCATATGGCCCCACCAGAACCCAGCTATCCTACTACAGCAAGCCCAAAATATTCCAACACAACTGAGGCATAAGACAATGATCTTTAAACCAACTTTATGAAGATGATAGAGGTCCTTAAAGAGAAAATGATTAAATTCCTTAAATAAATCTAGGAAAATACAACCACACAATTGGAGAAAAGGGAATAAATACCTTAAAGAAATCCAATAAACAAACAAACAAACAGGAGAAGTAAATGAATAAAACTGTTCAAGACCTGAAATTGGAAATAGAAGCAATAGAGAAAATACAAACTGAGTAAATTCTGAAAATGGAAAATCTAGGTAAGCAAACAGGAACTGCAGATGCAAGCATCACCAACAGAATACAAGAGATAGAAGAGGGAATATCCTCAGGTGTTGAGGACATATAGAAGAAATAAATACATTGATCAAAGAAAATGTTAAATCTAAAAACTTCCTGACACAAACATCCAGTAAATCTGGGCCACTATGAAAAGGCAAGACCAAAAAATAATAGAAATAGAAGGAAGAGAAGAATCACAGTTCAAAGGCCCAGAAAATATTTTTAACAAAATCATCGAAGAAAAATTTTCTAACCCAAAGAAGGACATACTTATAAAGGTACAAGAAGCTTATAGACCACCAAATACATTGGACCAGAAAGGCATGTCCCCTTATCACGTGATAATCAAAATACTAAAGGTACAGAACAAAGAAAGAATATTAAAAGCTGCAAGGGAAAAAGGCCAAGTAACACATAAAGGCAGATCCATTCAAATTACATCCCACCTGTCAATGAAGACTCTAAAAGCAAGAAATGCCTGGGCAGATGTCTTATAGACTCTAAGAGACCACAGATGCTAGCCCAGATTACTATACCCAGCAAAAATTCAATCAGCATAGACAGAGAAAACAAGATATTCTTTGACAAAGTCAAATTAAAAAAAAACTAGCACTATAGAAGGTAATAGAAGGAAAACTCCAACTGAAGGATATTAGCTACACCTGTGAAAACACAGGAAATTAATAATTTCACACCAGAAAAATCAAAAGGGAAACACACACACACCACCACCACCACCACCAAAATAACAGTAATTAACAATCATTGGTCATTAATATCTCTCAATATCAATGGACTTAATGCCCCAATAAAAAGACACAAGCTAATAGAATGGATGCGAAAGCAGAATCCATCCTTCTGCTGCATACAAACCACACGCCTCAACATCAAACATGGACATTACTTCAGAGTAAAGGGCTGGAAAAAGATTTTCCAAGCAAATGAACCCAAGAAGAAAGGTGGTGTAGCTATTAGTATATGTAACATATGTATATGTATAGTATATGTAACAAAATAGACTTTAAACCAAAGTTAATTAAAAGAGATGGGGAAGGACACTTCATATTCATCAAAGGAAAATTCTACCAAGATGACATTTCAATTTTTAACATCTATGCCCAAAATGCAAGGGCACACTCATTTGTAAAAGAAACATTACTAAAGCTTAAATCATACATTAACAGTGGGACACTTCAATACCCAATTCCCAGCAATGAACAGATCATCCAGACAAAAGCTAAACAGAGAAATACTGGAGATAACAGACATTATGAACCAAGTGCAACTAATAGATATCTACAGAACCTTTCACCCAAACACAAAAGAATATACCTTCTATAGTTTCTCATGGAAACTTCTCCAAAATTAACCACATACTCAGTCAATAAAGCAAGGCTCAACAGGTACAAGAAAATTGAAATACCCTTTCTTCCATATCCTAGCAGACAACCATGAACTAGAGCTAGATTTCAAGAACAACAGAAACAACAGAAAGCCTATAAACACATGGAAACTGAACAACTCTCTACTAAATGATGCAGAAGGAAATTTCTCTGTGTCTCATCTGACCCTGCAGTTGGGACGAATCTCTCCCACCCAGAGTCCCAGAGGCTTATATTAATTACAAACTTTATGGCCTATGGCTTCAGCTTCTTGCTAGCTAGCTCTTTCATCTTAAATTAACCCATTCCTATTAATCTATATGTTGCCACATGGATGTGGCATTACCTGTCTGCTGGCATCTTTTTTCTCCTTTGGTGGCAGGCTGATGTATCTCCCAACTTCACTTTCTCTCTGTATCTCTGCTTGGATTTCCTACCTGGCTGTAAGTTTTTTTTTTTTTTTTTGCCATAAACAAAAACAGCTTTACTTATTATCCAATAGGAGGCACACATATTCACAATATACAGAAAGATCCCACAGTACTTCTCCTTTTCTGTCTAATCAAAAAGGATGGTTTTAACTTTAACATAGTAAAATTATATATAACAAAGGAGTTATCAAGAAAGAATTACAGTTACAATATCTAGTCTATTTGTACTTGACAAAATTAAAGAAAATACTCTACCATCTATTCTATTTTTGTGAGTCTAACGTTTTATATCTAATTTATGTCTTATCATGACTAAGGAAAACTATCTGGTCTTCAACTCCATCAAAGACCCCAGAAGGATATAATATTACCTAAGTAAACAGGGAATACATTGTAAGCAACTTCCAAAATTCTAGAAATGACAGAGACATCTGGCTGCCTGGGCAGTCACCCAAAGTTCCTCTGTAATGTTGGGACATCTATCTTCAGCCTACAGGCCTACAGTCTCTGGTGTAGCTTTCAGTGAAGCAGGGAATTTTAAGGACTGTTTTACCCATTTTGGAAAAGTTCATCAGTCGCTTTTCCCTGTGTCCTGTAGAATGTCTGGCAGTTTCTTCTGTGAAGCAGGAACCTGAAGGATCATCTCACCTTGTAAAGTTCAATGGTCACCTTCCTATGGGTTCTGCATGTCCAGTTAATACAACATACTGTCAAGTAGTCCAGACAAGAGCAGTTTTTTGCCCAAATGGCTAATTTCTCCCATAAAGAAAGCAAACTCCATATGGAGTTTCTTCAATGCCCATCACCTTCTCCAAAGTAGATTGGTGCTGCCAGGAACAGACATGTCTCAATGTCCAGAAAAGTCTAAGTTATTAAAACATTTTAAATGCCATGTTCTGTAGGTCTTTGAAGTGTTTGAAGATTACCTACCTAATTGAAATATATCTATGTATACCTAGAAAACATAACATGACTATAAGTTTATCATAGATGACAAATAATTAATCTGTATTTTCTAATGATATATTATAATTTTAAATGAGTTGCCTAAACATAATACCTTAAACAAGAGTAAAAATATATATGCAGTATAACAAAATTAACTTTAAGTTTGTATCAACAAACTAAAGTCCATAGCAATGTAAAACATTTCAATAAAGTTGTTACTCTTTAAAAACAGATTCAATAATATGCTCTTCCATCTTATCACATCTGTATTCTTTTTTCTTCTTTAGAAAGAGATTGCATTTATAACCAACCTGCTTTAAATATAAATAAACATTTATAAACAATATTTTAAGAATTTGAACGTAGCTTCCCATACTACTTCCTGATGACTAGGGGCACTGACAATTTTATGGGGATCCTGAGAAAATTAAGAATTATAGTTAAATTTTGGCTGTAGTAGTCAGTGAGGATATATTAACCTTTCAGGGGGTCTTGGATGGTCAAATCACGTTAGCCTGGAAGCAACCCATAGGTTCTCATCTTCTGTGGAAACAAAAGCAGAACCTCTTTTCCAAAGCAACGTATCCTTAGACATAAGTTTTGAAGTTAAGATACCTTTAAAATTTGTATATTGGTTTAACTTAGTAGCCCCTACAAGCAAATGTTTCTCTGTAACTCAGAATCCCCAAAGCAATAAAATAAGATTCTTTGTGTAATTTCCATTATTATGTGGCTTAACTTTTGTATTTTTACTGTCTTTAAAGATTTAATTTTTAGAGCTCCCATCTAGCCCAGAGGTGAGTGACTGGGTTCATACCCAGGGATTCCTGCCCCTAGGTCCCATCCCTGGGCCCCAGCCATTCCTTGGGAAGACCCGCCCAACTTGGCCCCAGTTACCAGCTAGTGGGCAGGGCTCCCTCAGGAAGGTTCTCCTTCTCCACAACCCCCCAGGGGATCCTGAAATCTACACGCCCTGCCCCCACACCCATCCACCTGAGACCCCCACCACTCCCTGAAACTTGGAGACCAACCTCCAGCTCCCATCCGGTCCAGAGCTCCCATCTAGCCCACGGAGCTCCTATCCAACCCAGAGAGCTCCTATATGGCCCAGAGAGGTCCCATCTGGTCCAGAGAACTCCCATCCAGCCCATAGAAAGCTCCCATCCAGCCCAGAGAAAGAGAGAACTCTCATTGGACAAAGAGCTGTCTTTAGACCAAGAGTAAACTCAGGAGACAGGGAATCTGCCAAGCTGATTAGACCAAGAGTGGCTTTCTGAGAAGTAGAATCTGCCACCTCTCATTGGACCAAGAGAGGCTTCCTGAAACACCGAATCTGTCAGCTCTGTACCAAGACTCCTGATAAGACCAAGAACTAATCCGTGAGTCACAGAATCAACTAGCTTGGGTTGACCCAAGAGGAACTCACTGAGACACAGAAGCTGCCTGCTCCAATCAGGTCAAGAGCTAAGATTAGACCCATAAGGGCCCCCTGAGATACAGACACAACAAACACAGAGTGGACCAACAACAACTAGCTCAGGCATAGGCACCCCTTATACCTATTAGATGAGGAGATGGGCAGATGTCAAGGCAGAAGTACATACAACAGCATAAAGAGCAATACAGCATCACCAGAACCTAGTCCTCCTCCAACAGTAAGACTTGAACATTACAAGGTGGAAGAAGCAGAAGAAAGCAACCTTAAGAATAGCATCATGAAGATGCTAGAGGCCTTTCAAGAAAAAATCAAAAATGAAATTGAGGAAAAGATGAAGGAAAAAGTGGAGGAAATCAATAAAGAAAATGAGAAAAAGTCAAACAAAAAATGGGAAGAAATCCACAAAAAACTAGAGGAAAAGACAAATAAAAAAGTTGAACAAAACAATAAATCCCTTAAAGAAAACCATGAAAAAGGAATGAAACAGGTGAGGGAAATAGTTCAAGACCTGAAAAGGGAAATAGATACAATGAAGAAGACACAAACAGAAGGAATGATGGAAATAGAAAATCTAAACAAACAAACAGGAAATACAGATGCAAGCATAACCAACAGAATACAAGAGATGGAAGACAGAATCTCTGGTGTAGAGGATACAATAGAGGAAATGGATTCGTCATTCAAATAAAATATCAATGCCAAAAAAGTCATAACAAAATGTCCAAGAAATCTGGGACATCATGAAAAGACCAAACATAAGAATAATAGGGATAGAGGAAGGAGAAGAATACCAACTCAAAGGCACAGAAAATATGTTCAACAAGATCATAGAAAATTTCCCAACTTAAAGAAGGAAATGCCTATGAAGATACAAGAAGCCTACAGAACACCAAACAGACTAGACCCCCCAAAAAGTCCCCTTGCCACATAATAATTAAACAACTAAACATACAGAATAAAGAAAGAATATTAAGAGCAGCGAAGGAAAAAAGCCAAATGACTTATAAAGGCAAACCCAACAGAATAACACCCAAATTCTCACTGGAGACTTTGAAAGCCAGAAGGACCTGGACAGATATAATGCAAATGCTAAGAGATCATGGATGCCAGCCTAGACTAATATACCCAGCAAAACTTTCAATCATCATAGATGGAGTGAACAAGACATTCCAAGACAAACCCAGATTTACACACCACTTACCCACAAATCTAGCCCTACAGAAAGCACTAGAAGGAAAATTCCAACCTAAGGAAGTCAGATACACCCACGAAAACACAGGCAATAGATAACACCACAGCAGTAAACCCCAAAGAAGAGAAGTACATATACACTACCACCAAAAGATAACAGGAATGAACAATCACTGGTCATTAATATCCCTTAATATCAATGGACTTAATTCACCTATAAAAAGACACAGGCTTATAGAATGGATATGAAAGCAGAACCTATCTTTCTGCTGCATACAAGAAACACACCTCAAATTCAAAGATAGACACTACCTAAGAATAAAAGGCTGGGAAAAGTCTTTCCAATCAAATGGTCTTAAGAAACAAGCGGGTGTAGCCATTCTAATATCCAGCAAAATAGACTTCAAACTAAAATCAATCAAAAGAGATCAAAGAAGGGCATTACATACTAATCACAGGAAAGATCCACCAAGATGAAGTTTCAATTCTGAACATTTGTGCCCCAAACACAAAGGCACCCACATATGTAAAAGAAACATTACTAAAGCTTAAATCACATATAAAACCCCACACATTAATAGTGGGAGACTTCAACACTCCACTCTCACCACTGGACATATCTGCCAAACTGAAACTTAACAGAGAAATAAAAGACTTAACTGATGTTATGATTCAAATGGACTTAATCGATATCTACAGAACATTCCACCCTAACAAAAAAGAATATACCTTCTTCTCAGCACCCCCATGGAACCTTCTCTAATATCAACCACATACTTGGCCACAAAGCAAATCTCAACAGATACAAAAAAATTGGAATAACCTCCTGCGTTCTATCAGACCACCATGGTTTAAAGTTAGATTTCAACAACAACAAAAACTACAGAAAGCCTACAATCTCACCTGAATAATACTCAACTGAATCACCAATGGGTCAAGGAAGAAATAAAGAAAGAAGTTAAAGACTTCCTAGAGATCAATGAAAATGAAGACACCACATACCTAAACTTATGGGACACTATGAAAGCAGTGCTAAGAGGGAAATTCATAGCAATAAATGCCCACATAAAGAAGTTGGAGAAATCTCATACTAGTGACTTAACAGCACACCTGAAAGCTCTAGAACAAGAAGAAACAAAGTCACCTAGGAGGAATAGATGCCAGGAAATAATCAAATTGAGAGCTGAAATCAATATAATAGAAACAAAGAGAACAATACAAAGAATTATTGAAACAGAGTTTGTTCTTTGAGAAAATCAACAAGACAGACAAGCCCTTATCCAAACTATCCAAAAGGCAGAGAAAGAGCATCCAAATTAGCAAAATCAGAAGTGAAAAGGGAAACATAACAACTAACACTGAGGAAATCCAGAGAATCATCAGGTCATTCTTCAAAAACCTCTACTCCACAAAATTGGAAAATCTAAAAGAAATGGATAATTTTCTGGATAGGTACCACATAACTAAGGTAAATCAAGACCAGATAAACTATTTAAATAGTCCAGTAACCCCTAAGGAAATAGAATCAGTCATTAAAAGTCTCCCAACCTAAAAAAGCCCAGGACCAGATGGTTTCAGTGCATAATTCTACCAGATCTTCAAAGAAGAGTTAATACCAATACTCTTTAAATTGTTCCACACAATAGAAACAGAAGGAACATTACCAAACTCTTTCTATGAGGCTACAATTACCTTGATTCCCAAGCCAAACAAAGATGCAACAAAGAAATAGAACTACAGACCACTCTCCCTCATGAACACTGATGCAAAAATACTCAATAAAATACTGGCAAATAGACTCCAAGAACACATCAAAACAATTATCCACCATAATCAAGTAGGCTTCATCCCAGGGATTCAAGGGTGGTTCAACATATGAAAGTCTGTCAGTGTAATACATCATATTAAAAAAACTGAAAGAAAAAAAACACACATGGTCATCTCACTAGATGTTGAAAAGGCATTTGACAAAATCCAACACCTCTTCATGATAAAGGTCTTGGAGAGATCAGAAATACAGGGAACATACCTAAACATAATAAAGGCAATTTACAGCCAACAGTCAACATCAAGTAATTGGAAAGAAACTCAAAGTGATTCCACTAAAATCAGGAACAAGGCAAGGCTGTCCACTCTCCATACTTATTCAATCTAGTACTTGAAGTTCTAGCCAGAGCAATAAGACAACATAAGGAAATCAAAGGGATACATATTGGAAAGGAAGAAGTCAAGCTTTCGCTATTTGCAGATGACATGATAGTATACATAAGAGACCCAAAAAATTCAGCCAAAGAACTCATACAGCTTAGAAACACCTTCAGCAATGTAGCAGGATACAAGATTAACTAAAAAAAAAAAATCAGTAGCCCTCCTATATACAATTGACACATAGGCTGAGAAGGAAATCAGAGATACATCACACTTTACAATAGCCACAAATGATATAAAATACCTTGGGGTAACTCTTAATTAAGCAAGCAAAGGACCTGTATGACAAGAACTTTAAGTCCCTGAAAGAAGAAATTGAAGAAGGTGTCAGAAAATGGAAAGATCTCTCACGCTCATGAATAGGCAGGATTAACATAGTAAACATGGCAATCTTACCAAAAACAATCTACAGATTCAATGCAATCCCCATCAAAATACCAACACAATTCTTCAAAGACCTGGAAAGAACAATACTCAAATTCTTATGGAAAAACAAAAAACCCAGGATAGCCAAAAGAATCCTGTACAATAAAACAACCTCTGGAGACATCATGATCCCTGACTTCAAGCTCTACTATAGAGCTACCATCTTAAAAACAGCTTGTTACTGGCATAAAAACCAACATGTGGATAAATGGAATCCAATTGAAGACCCTGACATTAATCCGCACACCTATGAACATATAATTTTTGACAAAGAAGCCAAAACTGTACAATGGAAAGAAGAAAGCATCTTCAACAAATGGTGCTGGCATAACTGGATGTCAACATGTAGAAGGCTGCAAATAGATCCATATCTGTCATCATGCACAAAACTTAAGTCCAAGTGGATCAAAGACCTCAACATAAATACAGTTACTCTGAACCTGATAGAAGAGAAAATAGGAAGTAGCCTTGAATGCATTGGCACTGGAGATCACTTCCTAAATATAACAGTAGCACAGACACTGAGAAACAGTCAATCAAAGGGACCTCTGGAAATTGAGAAGCTTTTGTAGAGCAAAGGACATGGTCAAGAAGACAAAGCAACAGCCTACAGAATGGGAAAAGATCTTCACCAACCCCACATCTGACAGAGGGCTGATATCCAGAATATTTAAAGAACTCAAGAAATTAGACATCAAAATGCCCAACAGTTCAATTAAGAAATGGGCTATAGAGCTAAACAGAAAATTCTCAACAGAAGAAGCTCAAATGGCTGAAAGACATTTAAGGAATTGCTCAACATCCCTAATCATCAGAAAAATGCAAATCAAAAGGACTCTGAGATACCACTTTACGCCTGTCAGAATGGCTAAGATAAAAAACACTGAAGACAGCTTATGCTGGAGAGGATGTGGATCAAAGGGAACTCTCCTCCACTGTTGGTGGGAATGCAAGCTTGTACAGCCACTTTGGAAATCTATTTGGTGCTTTCTTAGAAAATTGGGAATCAATCTCCCCCAAGACCAGCTATACCACTCTTGGGCATATACCCAAGGAATTCTCAATCATACCACAAGGGCACATGCTCAGCTATGTTCTTAGCAGCATTGTTTGTAATAGCCAGAACCTGGAAATAACTTAGATGCCCTTCAACTGAAGAATGGATAAATAAAATGTGGTACATATACACAATGGAGTACTACTCAGCAGAGAAAAACAATGACATCATGAGGTTTGCAGGCAAATGGATGGATCTAGAAAAAAATCATCCTGAGTGAGGTAACCCAGACTCAGAAAGATAAACATGGTATGTACTCACTCATAGGTGGATACTAGATGTAAAGCAAAGGATGACTAGACTGCTACTTACAACTCCAGGGAAGCTACCTAGTAAAGAGTACCCTAAGAAAGACACAGGGATTGCCCAATGACAGAGAAATGGATGAGATCTACATGAGCAAACTGGGGGTGAGGTGGGGTAATGGAGGGCAAGGGTCGAGGGAAAGAGAGCTTAGGGGAACAGAAGATCCCAGCTGGATCAAGAACAGAGAGGGATAACAAAGAAAGAGAGACCATGATAAATGAAGACCCTATGGGAGTAGGAAGAAGCAAAGTGCTAGAGAGGTCCCCAGAAATTCACAAAGATACCTCCACAATAGACTACTGGCAATGGTTGAGAGAAAGCCTGAACTGACCTACTCTGGTGATCTGATTGCTGAACACCCTTACTGTCATGATAGAACTCTCATCCAGTGACTGATGGAAGGAGATGCAGAGATCCACAGCCAGGCCCCAGGTGGAGTTCTAGGAGTCCAATCAGTGAGAGAGAAGAGGGATTATATGAGCAAGAGATATTGAGACCATGATTGGAAAAAGCACAGGGACAAACAGCCAAACTAGCGGAAACACATGAACTGTGAACCAATGGCTGAGGAGCCCCCCATGTACCTGGATCAGGCCCTCTGGATAAGTGAGACAGTCCATTAGCTTGAACTATTTAGGAGGCCCCCAAGCAGTGGGACTGGGACCTGTCCTTGGTGCATGAGCTGGCTTTTCGGAACCTAGGACACTTTGCTCTGCCTAGGTGAAGGGAAGAGGGGACTGGACCTGACTCAACTGAATCTACCAGTCTGAGCTGAATCCCCAGGGGAGTCCTTGCCTTGGAGGAGGTGGGAATAGGGGGTGGATTGTGAGGGGGGAGCAGGAGGAGGGAGGACAGGGGAATCTGTGTCTGATACGTAAAATTAAATTAATTGTAAATTTTTAAAAAAAGATTTAATTTTTAAAACTATTTATTTCTTTATATAACTGTCTTTATTTATTTTTCTCTCTCTTCTAAGCTTGTTTATATTTTTATATACATTGTAAACTATTTAAAGGTTTATTCCATCTGAATCTGTCTGATTGTGTATCTATAATTCTTTTCTGGCCAGGAAAGATTTTAAACCGCTAAGCTGTGTGGCAACTTTGGCTGTTGACTCCATCCATGGGCTTTCCAACATGGTTGAGGTATGTTTACTGCCAGCTCTGGCAGCCATGCTCACTGCCAACTCTGGGAAGCAGTGGGTTTATGCCTTCATTAAGAAGCATGTAGCCTAGACACCTTTTTTTTGTCTTTACCAGCAAATACTAAATCCACCATAAAGTGAGCTGCATGGCTTGGGGATGCCTCAGTGTACTGCAACAGGAATCCAGCATGTTGTGCTCAAGCTAAAATGCTGGAGTGTCTCAGTCCAGGGGCATCTCTGTACCATGGCCCCCATAAGGCATATGAACTAGGAAGCTGCTCTTAGCTCTGTTTTAGTAAGTTCTCTCATGTGGTAGGTGGAAACTCTTGCCATCATGTTTGGGTACCAAATGTAGAAGGAAGTTTCTCTGTGTCCTGCCCAGCCTATGGTCTGGACAAATATCTCCCGCGTGTGGTACTACAGCTGCTTATAAAATAATTACACAGAGGCTTATATTAATTATAAACTATATGGCCTATGGCTTCAGCTTCTTGCTAGTTAGCTCTTTCATCTTAAATTAGCCCATTCCTATTAATCTATATGTTGCCACATAGCCATGGCATTACTGGTCTGCTGGCATCTTGTTGCTCCTTTGGCGGCAGGCTGAAGCCTCTCCTGATTCTGTCCTTCTTCTTCCTGTATCTCTGCTTGGATTTCCCACCTGGCTATAAGCTTTCTTGCCATAGGCCAAAACAGCTTTGTTTATTATCCAATGGGAACCACACATATTCACAGCATACAGAAAGACATCCTACAGCAGATGACTACTGGGTCAAGGAAGAAATAAAGAAAGAAATTAAAGACTTTTTAGAAGTCAATGAAAATGAATGCACAATGTATCAAAACTTATGGGACACAATGAAAGTAGTGCTAAGAGGATAGTTCACAGCACTAAGTGCCTTAATAAAGAAATTGCAGGGATCTCATACTAGCAACTTAACAGAACACCTGAAAGATCTAGAAAAAAAATAAAGAAGCAAATGCACCCAAGAGGAGAAGATGGCAGGAAAAATTCAAACTCAAGGCTGAAATCAACAAAATAGAAACAAAGAGAACAATACAAAGAATCACCAAAACAAAATTTGATGCTTTGAGACAACCAACAAGATAGACACACTCTTATCCAAACTAACTAAAAGATACAGGGAGAATATTCAAATTAAAAATCAGAAATGAAGTGCAGGACATAACACACACTTAAGAAATTAAAAAAATCATTAGGTCATACTTCAAAAACCTGTACTCCACAAAATTGGAAAATACAAATGAAATGGACAATTTTGTCAATAGGTGCCACTTTACTAAAGTTAAATCAAGATCAGATAAACAGTTTAAATAGACTTATAACAGCTAAAAAAAATAGAAGCAGTCATTAACAGTCTCCCCACCAAAAAAAAAAAAAAAAGCCCAGAGCCAGATGGTTTTAGTGCAGGATTCTACCAGAGCTTCAAAGAAGAGCGAATACCAATACTCCTTAAATTATTCCACAAAATAGAAACATAAGAAACATTGCCAAATTCTTCTTAAGAGACCACAATCACATTGACACCCAAACCACACAAAGATTTCATAAAGAATGAGAATTATAGAGTGATTTTCCTCATGAACACTGATGCAAAAATACTCAATAAAATACTTGCAGACCAAATCCAAGAAAATATCAGAAAAAGTACTCACCATGACCAAGTAGGCTTCATTCTGGAGATGCAGAGATGATTCAATATACAAAAATCTGTCTGTGTAAAAATGTTATATGTTATCCACCATAGAAACAAACTGAAAGAAAAAAACATGATTATTTCATTAGATGCTCAAAAAGCCTTGGACAAAATCTAGCACTTTTTCATGATCAAAGTCTTGGATAGATCATGGATAAAAAGAACGTTCTGAAACATAACAAAAGCAATATACAGCAAGCTCATTGCCAACATCATATTAAATAGAGAAAAACTCAAAGCAACTCCATTAAATCAGGAATAAGATAAGGCTGTCCACTTTCCATTTCTATTCCACATAGTACTTGAAGTTCCAGATAGAGCAAAAAGACAATTAAAGGAGATCAATGGAATACAAATTGGAAAATAAAAAGTCAAAGTATCGTTTGTAGTTGTACTTTCTTGTCAGGACTGCCAGCCCACCAATAATGACATGGAGACTTATTATTAATTCTAAAAGATTGCCCTTAGCTTACACTTGTTCCTAACTAGTTCTTATAACTTACATTAACCCATATTTTCAATCTACATTCTTCCAAGAGGCTCATTATCTTGTGTCCATCCTTGTCATCCTGTTTCCTTTGCATCTGGGTGGTGACTCCAACTTCTTCCCATCATTCCCTCTCTGCAAAGAAGTATCACCTATCTCTCCTGCCTAGCTACTTGATGTTCAGCTTTTTATTATGCCAGTCATAGCAACACATCTTTATACAATGTATAAATAGTCTGCAAAATTTCCTCCTTTTTTTTTTTTTTTTTTTTTTGGTTTTTCGAGACAGGGTTTCTCTGTGTAGTTTTGCGCCTTTCCTGGAACTCACTCTGTAGTCCAGGCTGGCCTCGAACTCACAGAGATCTGCCTGCCTCTGCCTCCCGAGTGCTGGGATTAAAGGCTTGCGCCACCAATGCCTGGCAATTTCCTCCTTTTTGTCTAAATAAAAAGGGAAAGTTTTAACTCTAACACAGAAAAACTATGTACAATAAGGACAATTATCAGATAAGAATTACATTCACAATGTCCAGTCCATATGTATTTGGCAAATTTAGACAAAGTACTGTATTATCTATTCTATCTTAGTGAGTCCAAAGTTTTATATCTAAACCACTTTCTATCATAACTTGTATAATCATTCTAACAATATCTTTGTAGACCTTAAAACTTTTTTTAGACAATTTAAGCTTTTATGGTTTTCAACCTTATAAACTTTACATCACTTATGAAAGTTTTTTTTTCTGAATTTGTTAATAAGAAAAACTGTAACTATAACTCTTTAGTATTCAACCTATCAAAAACCCAAGTAGGATATGATATTATGTGAGTAAACAGGAAATGCAGAGCAATCAACTTCCAAAACTATAGAAATGACAGAAACAGCTGGCTGCCTGGACAGCCACTCAAGGTTCCTCTGCAAAATTGGAACATCCATTTTCAGCCTACAGGTCTAGAATATCTGAAAAATTTTTTGTGAATCAGGAATTTTGAAGGACTGTCTTACCTCATCTTGGCAAAGTTTGGCAGTTGCTTTCTTTATGTCCTGCTTGTCCAATTTGTACAGCATGCTATCAGTGGTGGAGGCAAAGCCAGTTGTTTGCCCAGTGGCTAATTTTTCCACAATGAAAGCAAACTCCATATGGAGGTTCTTTGATGCCCATCCTCATTTTTTGAAGTAAATTGGTGCTGCCAGCAACAGGCATGTCTCACTGTCATGAAAAGCCCTATGTTAACAAAACATTTTAAATGTCATATTCTATAGGTCTCTAAAGTGTTTGAAGACCATCTGTCTATCTAAAATATATCTCTGTTTAACCTTGAAAACATACCTAACATGACTACAAGTTTGATTATTATAGATGACTAACTACTAATCTGTTTTTTTAAAATTATTCATTACATTTTTAAATGAACAGTATAGGTATAATACCTTAAATAAGAGCAGAGACATATATACAGTATAACAAAAATAACCTTAAATTTGCATCAATATAAAAAAACTTAAACAAGAGTAGAAACATATGCCAAGCAGTGGTAGCACATTCCTTTAATCCCAGCACTTGTGAGGCAGAGGCAGGCTGATCTGTATGAGATCGGAGCCAGCCTGGTCTACAGAGTGAGTTCCAGGACAGGCTCCAAAGCTACACAGAGAAACCAAAACAAAAAAATAAATAAGACTAGAAACATATATAGAGTATGTTCTAAGAAAAAATAACCTTAGATTTGTATCAATATACAAAAAATTTATACCAATATAAAATATTCGAGAATAGTTGCTTTTTAGTTTAAGAGTAGATTCAATAATCTACCTTTTTATCCTATCTTTTCTATATCCCCACTTTTCTTCTCAGAAAGAGGTCCTAATGCCAACCAACCTCCTTTGTTTAGTTTTATTTTTTGACCATGTCCAGTAACAACTTGCAACTAACCCCTCTAAATGATGACAAACATCCATTACCCACTGAATGACCAAAAACCACCCACTTTACCTCTTGGAAATGTGGGATCATGTTCTTTAGACTGCTTCCTATTGTGTTGGGGCAATGGCATCTTTCGGGGACCCTGAAAAAATTGGAATGATGATCACCTGGGAGAGCTAGGTGTACTTTTTTTTTTGTTTAGTCTCTTTGTGATGGGAAATTCTTGGATGGAGTAGCCTGTGAGGCTGGACCATCTCAGCTAGCAGTACTGAAGTTGATCTGGATGCAGAATTTTGAGGAACTGCAACAGAGGCATTCTGAGAGGCTGAATCACCCGGGTTACTTGTCTTTATTGGTGTCTGGTCCTTTTTTTCTAGAAACACATAAACTTTTAAAGGTAATATATATTTGCATTAACATAAGTATGAAATGTGTAGTGTGTACAAGTCAGTTAAAGATGATTTTTTTGTTCTATGTCTGAGTAGGTAAAAGGCATCTGTCAGCTTTATAAGTCCATTGTACTACATATCCAAACTGTAATACAATAAATTATGAGGACTCTGTAAACAACAAGATTTATCATGTCTCATCCAGTCTCAGAGCTGTTCCCATAGTAGAGGGATCAGCATACACATCATCTTTCCTGGTTTTCCCCTTTATGTCCACAGCCAAGAGCCTCAGGAGGTCTCCCCAATCAAATCTGATACTTTTTTTCTCTCCTTGGTTTTTTGAGACAGGGTTTCTCTGTGTAGCTTTGAGCTTTTCCTGGAACTTACTCTATAGCCCAGGCTGGCCTCATAGAGATCTGCCTGCCTGTGCCTCCCTAGTGCTGGGATTAAAGGTGTGTGCCACCACTGCCCAACTCAAATCTGATCTTTATTAGTTTTGAAGAACTTATAGCTTTTTGTTTCCTGTGGAAACAAAGGCATAATGTCTCCCCTAACACATGTCCTGACTTCTATTCTGAAGCTAAGACATTTTTAAAATGTATAGGCTGGTTTAATTCAGCAGTTTTTTTCCACAATCCATTATCTCTAAGCAGCCATCACTTTTTGTGTATTAACATTTAAAAAATTCAAAGTCAATAAAACACCATACAGGATCCAGACTCCCTGTGTATTTCCCATCCTTATGTGGCTTATTCATTTTACATTACTTTACTCTCTCTTTAAAGACTTTATTATTTTTAGACTATTCTTTTTTTGTTTTTTTTTTTTGGTTTTTCGAGACAGGGTTTCTCTGTGTAGCTCTCGCTCTGTAGACCAGGCTGGCCTCGAACTCACAGAGATCCGCCTGGCTCTGCCTCCTGAGTGCTGGGATTAAAGACGTGCGCCACCACTGCCCGGCTTAGACTATTCTTTTATGACTGTCTATATGCATTTTTTTCTTTTTTCAGAACGTTGAACCTTTTGAAACATTTGTACCTTTTTAGAGGTTTTCTGTGTCTGGATCTGGCGTTCTGCTTGTCTGCAGCCTTCTCTGACTGTATGAGCCAAAATTGCTAGGCTACTGCCATGTGGCTCTGGCTGCTAGCTCCACCCCCTCAGTTCATTCCTATGAGTCTAGCCTCATGCCAGCAAGTACTGGCCCTTGAGCCACATTTGCCCACCCTAGCTCTGAGAATTTGTTGTATCCGCTTGCAGCAGGCATTTGTACCCAGTGCCATCTGCTCAAAAGCTTAGCTGCATTTAAAAGAGTTGTGCCTGTGTATGAGAAGCCTACCCGAGAGACTGCAGTCACCAAGAAGCTGCTTCTTCTGTATTCAGAACTTTTTTAAAGCTTTTTCAGGCCTTATGTGGGTATATGTGACTGGACATTGGATGCCATTTGTAGTTGTATTTTCTCATCAGTACAGCCAGCCCACAAATAATGACATGGAGACTTATTATAATCAGGAAAACAACATCCTTAACAATAGCTACAAATAATATAAAATATCTTGGTGTAACTCTAACTGAGTAAGTAAAAGACCTATTTGACAAGAGCTTTAAGTCTTTGAAGAAGAAACTGGAGAAGATATCAGAAGATGGAAAGATCTCCCATGCTCATGGATGAGTAAGATCAACATAGTAAAAAAAAAAAGCCATGTCACCAAAAGCAATCTTCAAATTCAATGCAATCTCCATTAAAATTCCAACACAATTCTTTACAGATCTTGAAAGAATAATACTCATCTTCATATGGCAAAACCAAAAACCCAGGGTAGCTAAAATAATACTGTACAATAAAATAACTCCCGCAGGTATTTCAAGCCTGATTTCAAGCTGTAATACAGAGATATAGTAATAAAAACCACATGGTATTGGCATAAAAACAGACAAGTTGATTAATGGAATTGAATCAAAGATCCAGACATAAATGCACCAACCTACAGACACATGATTTTTGGTAGAGAAGCCAGAAATATACAATGGAAAAAAGGAAGCATCTTCAGCAAATAGTGTTGGTCTAACTGAATGTCTCTGTGTAGAAGAATGCAAATAAATTCTTATCTATCACCTTGTACAAAACACCAGTCCAGGCCAGGCGGTGGTGGCACACGCCTTTAATCCCAGCACTCGGGAGGCAGAGCCAGGCAGATCTCTGTGAGTTCGAGGCCAGCCTGGGCTACCAAGTTAGTTCCAGGAGAGGCGCAAAGCTACACAGAGAAACCCTGTCTCAAAAAACCAAAAAAAAAAAAAAAAAAAAAAAAACCAAAAACAAAAAAAAAACCCAGAAAAAAACACCAGTCCAAATGGATCAGACCTCATCATAAATCCAGACATACTGAACTTGATAGAAGAGAAAGTTCAACCTTGAAGAGAAAGATAGAAGAGAAAGAATAACCTTGAATGCATTGGTACAAGAAACAAGTTACTAAACAGAACTAACATGAACATTAACATGAATAAATAATAAATGGGACCTCATGAAACTGAAAAGCTTCTGTAAGGCAAAAGGACACCATCAATAAGATGAAGCAGCAGCCTACAGAATGGAGCTCCATTTTGTCACAAATTCCACCTCCAATAGAGGTCAAATATTCAAAACATATAAAGAACTCAAGAAACTACACACTAACAAACCAAATAATCTCATTAAAAATGGGGTACAGATCTCAACAGAGAATTCTCAACAGAGGAAACCAACATGGCTAAGAAATACTTAAAAATGTTCAACATCCTTAGCCATCAGGAAAATACAAATCAAAACAACTTTGAGATTCCATCTTTACCTGTCAGAATGGCTAAGAACAGAAACACAAGTGACAGTTCATGCTGACAAGGATGTAGAGCAAGGGGAACACTCCTCTATTGCTGGTGGGAGTGTAAACTTGTAAAGCCACTTTGGAAATCAATATGGCAGTTTCTCAGAAAATTGGGAATTGATCTACCTCAAGATCTACCTATACCATTCCTGAGCATATACCCAAAGGACACTCCATCCTACCACAAGGACACTTGATAATGTTAATAGCAGCTTTATTCATATTAGCCAGAAACTGAAAGCACCTCCAATAGGAGAATGAACAACATGAGGCCTATGCCACGAGAGGGAGCCCATGCCTGACACTGCCTGGAGGCCTAGGAACCATAGGCTGGATAGACCAGAGACCCATTATAGAACCAAACACAGCTGGCAAAAATAAATAAATAATAAACAAACAAATAAATAAATATGTCAATGAAATGATTTCTAATGATATTATTCTACTATTCTCATAGGAGCCTAGCATAGTCATCATCAGAGAGGCTTTATCCAGCAACTGATAGGAGCAGATGCAGAAACCAGAGCCAAACATTAGGTCAAGCTCAGGAATCCTTCAGAAGAAGGGGAGGAAGGATTGTAGGAGCCAGAGCTGTCAAGTACAAAACAAGAAAATGACCCATGGATCAACTAACCTGGGCTCATTGGGGTTCACAGAGACTGAACCAACAACCAGGGAGCCTATATAGGTCTGACCTAGGCCTTCTGCATATATGTTATGGTTGTGTAACTTTTTGTTCTTGTGGGACTCCTAACAGTGGGAGCAGGGCTGTCTCTGACTCTGTTGCCTGCTCTAGGGACCCTTTTCCTCCTGCTGGGTTGCCTCATCCAGCCTTGATATGAGAGCATGTGCCTAGGATTATTGTAACTTGTTATGCCATGTTTGCTTGATATCCCTGGGAGGCCTGCTCTGGAGGAGAGGGGAGATGAGGGGGATAGACTGGGATGAGAGGAAGGAGGAGGAACTGTGATTGGGATATAATACATAAGAGAAGAATAAATAAGAAAGAAAAATAAGAAAACTGGGATGAATATGAAAGAATAGCTACTTTAAAATTAGGTATTTGAACTTTTAAGAAATGAACCTTATTTCCTGGATTTGGTCTTCAAATTTTCCCTTCAGAACAACCCAATATATTCATAATGAACTCTTAAAAAAGAAGATCAGCTACCAAATAATTACAGAATACCAGTTTCTGTACAGCTTCTAAGTTAATGCTGTGTTGTTCAGGAATTCCAATTGCAAGTAGTCAGATTAATTCTATGTTATGAATGGAAGAGTTTCTAGGGGAAAAATTTTAAAACACTCATAGGAAGAAGGATCAATAATTTTTCAAAGCACTTGCAATAAATAAAGAAAGAGAAACACATATAGGAGCTAAATAATATGATGAGTAAGTATAAATTGGTAACTTCAAACACTATATTTATTTCATACGCATTTGCATCATCAAAAAAAACCTACACACACCTAACCTAAGTTACATAATTTCAATGGGATTTTTTTTTTGAGATAGGGTTTTTCTGTGTAACCCTGGCTGTCCCAGAAGTTGCTCTGTGGATCAGCTGGCCTTGAACTCAGAGATCTGCTTGCCTCTGCCTCCTGATTGTTGGGATTAAAGGCTTGTGTCACCACAGCCCAGCACAATGGGATATTTTTTCATGACAAAAATTAAAAGAAGTTTCAGTGAGTCAATAATGCTTTTCCTTATGTCTTATGCCACCATCTTTTCTTTTTTTTTTTTTTTTAGGTCCCCAGGCTTTGGGATCCAAAGTCTCATGTTCATTTGATAATACAAAAAGCATTTAGTCCATCTCCAAAGGTCTGACAATGTCAGCAATGACAACTTGTTAAAAGCACAAAGTCTCTACAAAGACTCAAAGTTAGCTTGCATCTGTGAGTACCTCTAAAGTCAAATCACAAGAAAGATATGTACTTCAAACACACTATGATACAGAATGCATGCTGCCATTGCAAAGGGAGAATAAAGAAAGGCTGCAATCCATCCAAGACTGGAAGCCAGAAGCAATCACTATGTTCTGTAGCTGCATGTCCAGCATTCAGGTGAGGTTGTTGTATAACTTCACAGTGTATTTAATATTCAAGACACAACAATACTCATAAAACTAGCAAATGGTATGCACAGTTTACAGAAAAATTGAGTATGTTTTTTTCTGAATATAAAAATATGCTAAGGTCTAATAGCGATAGTAAGAAAAATTAAAATACTCATAAATAAGACTGATCTCAGAGAATCTCTGGGACAAGGAATTCAAGGTGAACCGAGCAATATACCAAGACTGCTAGACAAAACCAAACCAAAATCTGTCTCTAAACACATGGTTAACATTTCTTTTACTTCTGTAAACTAGTTATGAGTAATTTCATAAAGCATAAAATGTCCCGCTTGCTCCAGTCCACAAATTACTTTGTATTTAGTGCTGTGTAATCAGCTACATTACCACCTCCCAAATCTTTTGATTATTCTTCATGACTCACGTGCTACTCAGTTCAGGCACAAGCAGCCAATTGTGAAGGTATCTTGTTGGTCTTTAGCCTGTAATACCACATGAGATTTCACAGAAATGCTAAGGTCAGGAAGGATTTGGCCAGTGGAGAGGAAGGTGTGGCCAAGAAACAAGTGAGAATGCTAAAGCCTGAGGACAGTGTGCAAATGGAGTCTAGAACAGATGGCTGAGGATGTTGACATTCCTGCCACTCCAGACTATGCAGGAATACAGCTGTAGCAGTTTAGTGAGGGTGACCTCACCAGCACAATGGGTGGGATGGCCGTGCTAGGAAGTAAAGATGAACAGGAAGGGACACTACAATTTCTCATTAAAGCAACTCTTAGAGAAGTTTCATAAATGAAAAGCACAGAGAATAAAAGTTTGGTAGCTGATCCAAAGTGAAAAATTTGTTTTTTATCATTTCAAATTTTATTTACTTTTAATAATTTTAACTAAAATATAATTACATCACTTCTCCCTTCCCTTTCCTTCTTCCAGCCCTTCCTATGTACTTTGTACCCTCTCATCTCACCCACACTTTCAAATTGATGGCCTCCTTTTCATTCTTTTCTTTGATTCACACATGCGCGCGCACACACACACATACACACACACACCTGTATATTTATTTATACATATATTTACATATGTAAATTTACATAAGTACATACCAATATGCACAAATATGTAAATGTAGCTTGCTGAGTCCATTTTTGTTGTTTGTGTATATATGTTTTTGGGGTAACCACTTTGTATTGGATAACCAATAATGGGGCTCATTCCAGAGAGAGGCTAATTATCTCTCTCCACCATCATTAGTTGCCTGTAGTTCTTTATCTAGGAGTGGGACCCTCATGAGACCCTTCCCCTTCCAGGCATGATGTTTATTGACATTTGCCATTGTTCAGGTCTTTCTTATGCAGTCATTTCTAGTAGGTGAGTCTCACAGCACACTGCCTGGTGTTATGAATCTTACAATCTTTCTCCTGACTCTTGTGCGATGTTGCCTAAGCAATAGATGCAAGGGCTGTGGTGCAGGTGGATCCACTGTCACTGGTCCCTGTCATCTGGATCTGTGGATTGTGTCCAGTTGTAGTTTTCTGTAATGGTCTCCATTTGTCGTAAAGAGAAGGTTCTTTGATAGCTACACCCATCTGTGAGTACAGGATAAGATTTAGAATTATGCTGGTTTAGTAAAATGGTAGTTGTAGGTTCTCTTCTAAGATCCACAACCTCTCTAGCTCTTGGTAGTTGTCCTGGTTTCTAGTACCAGAAATAATTTCTCACCTGTTGAGTGTGCCTTCAGTCCAATCAGACAGCTGTCAGTTGCCACCAATCTGTGAATGCCCCTTATTGCATTCTTACAGTTATCTTGCCATACTGGTCATTGTCGTAGTTCATACATGTCATACCCAGGTGAGACTTAATAGCTTCCCTTCCTTGGCGGTTTTCACAATATTTTCTGATACAGAAGCTAGACCATAGAATGGAGGCTTTCAGGTCAGATGCTTCTTGAACCACCTGAGTCCTGGGTCCAAAGTGTGATGTGTCTTTAGCAATAAGGACTTACCTTCAACCTCTTGGGGGCATCCAAGACCTATAGCAATTGCTTATATTATTTGGGGGAGTCACTTGACTCAAAAGGAGGTTTTTCATGCCGTTATTGGTGTTTTTGTTATTCTATGGATTTTGTGTGGAATACTGTCAGTCCAAGGGGCATAATCTTGTTTTACAGATACATATACTTTATGTCGTTTTAGGTAAATATAAAATAATACGATTCCTTGAGGCTTTATTAAACACCCCTGGTATTCTCTGTTCTTCTTACTCATTTGCTAAGCCATAAAAGAATATTTACCTCATGTTATAAGTTATGCATTGAGAATAAAGAATGCACCATTCAATTTGCTCTTTTAAAAAACAACATCTCCCCAAACAAAACAAATAAACAAGCCACAAGGCTTTGCTATGCAGCTCAGACTAGCCTCAAAAGTCAACACTTAGCTTAAACTGGCCTCCAATTTATAACTGTCCTACCTTTGTTGCCTCTAGATGGCTGGAATTACAGGCATGCATGCATCAGCTCAAACTATAGTTGAAATGATCTCACAAAGACAACGTTTCCAGTGTTTTGAATTAGTGTTTCTTAAAGACATCTATTAGCTTTATTATTTTAAATTTTCTTATGAGGCATGGGCCCCCAGGATGGACGAAGGAAGATCATAATAACCCCAGTTTGAAATGTTTTAGTGTGGATTTTGGTCCCCAGCAATAGGATGGATTTTGATTTTGAGCAACAAGCTGTAAGTTTTTATTTCTTGTGGCTTTTGTTTTTTTTAACAGTAAAGTCTCCATTTCTCCTAGTTTGTGATAGATGTCTGTCTGTTACAACACAAAGAACAGAGAGGTTACAGTGTCCATGCTGATTCCAGTCAAAGAACAATTCAGAGACAGAGACCCAACTCCTATTATTAAAGGGGTGCACAGATTCCTTTGGAGGACTAGAGAAATGGGAAGTGAGGACATTCTAATTCTAAATGAAAACCCAACGCCCGAAAGTCAGTGGTCTTCCAGGAGGCTGTCTTCTTTAACCATGGAGTTTGTGAGCCTCGCCGTAAACACCATAAACACTGGCATTTTGGCCACCCATTTTCTTTTTTTAGGTTTAGTAGCAATTTTTATATTCAAAGTAATTTTTTTTCATATGATATATTATGATATGGTTTCCCCTCCCCCATCTCCTCTCAGATTCCTCCACCTCCCCATCCATCCTTTTAGTTTGTTAATTCAATGAAGAAGAACACACCTGCTAGCCGGTATCAATTACATGCTTGTAAACAACAATGAGAAAGTTTCTAATGTCAAAAGAACGTGGGTTTTGTTGTTGTTGTTGTTGTTTTGTATTTTTGAGGGTAGGTTGCCTTCAGGCTATCTTAGGCTGGCCTCTGACTTTCTATGTAGTTGAAGGCCTTGAACTTCTGATCCTCTTGCCTCTACCTCCCATGTGCTTGGATTACAGGGGTGTGTCACTACACCTGGTTTTATGTAGTGCTGGGGAGAGAACACTGGCTTTGGCACTATTAAAAAATGCTCTACTGGCTTCATTACAACTCTAGCTCCTGATGACAATTTTGTTTTTGTTTTTATTTTTTTTGAGACAGGGTTTTTCTGTGTAGCCCTGAATATCTGAAACTTGCTCTGTAGACCATGCTGGCCTTGAACTCACTGAGATCTGCCTGCCTCCACCTCCTGAGTGCTGGGATCAAAGATGTGTGCCATCACCGCCTGGTCTGATGACAAATGTTAAAGTTTGTTTGGTATACATAACCTCAGCTACCCTGGACATCCTTAGGTTTCTCTACTACCTGAAGAGAGAGCTACTTACATAAAATTTCAAGGAAACTACAAGATTTACTAAAGTCATAAGTAAATTACATAACATTGCTTTTTTACTTGTTATTTTATACATATATATATATGTAATAGCAGAAATGGAAACCAATTTAAGTCTGAACATTTAAGACATAATGAGATTAAAAGCATTTAGTGTCTCTTCTTTCAAATTAGGCAAATTCAGCATACCTTGCAATTGGTTATTTGTTTAAGTGAATCTTTTGCACTCTATTAGTGAGTGCCATTCTGTCTTGTGTAGCTGTAGAATTTCTCTCCAGCTCCCACCAAGTCCCATCAGTCCCAGAGCCCACTTATAAAATAAACACACAGACTCTTACATTATTTAAACTGCAGCTTACTGGTACCTTACATCTTCCTTGTCCTGGCAGTGGCTCCAGGCAGTCTCCCCCTCTGCCTTTCTGTTCTCTCAATTCTCCTCTCTGTTAGTCCTGCCTATACTTCTTGTCTGGCTAATGGCCAATCAGTGTTTATTTATACAGAGCAATATCCACAGCACTTCCCCCTTTTTTTCTTTTTCAAAAAGGAAGGTTTTTACTTTAACATAGTAAAATTACATATAACAAAACAATTATCAAGCAAGAATTATAGTTACAATATTAAAGAAGATATTTTATCTATCTTATATTTGTGAGTCTAAGGTTTTATATCTAATATCTTTTATCATAACTAAGGAAAATTGTAACTATCTAGCTTTAACTACATCAAAGACCTCAGAAGGATAAATTATTACCTGAGAAACGGGAGGATGTAAGCAACTTTCTGGAGTCTTGTAGGTTAGACAGAGACAGCTGACAGCCTGGACAGTCGCCTCATGATCCTTTCTTAAGTTGGGGCATCTGTCTTTAGCCCACAGGGCTAGAGTCTCTCAGTCATTTTTTTCAGTGTCCTGTAGAATGTCTGGCAGTTTTCTCTGTGAAGCAGGAACCTGAAGGACCATTTTTGTCAAGCAAAGTTCAGTGGTCATCTTTCTATGGGTCCTATATGTCTAGTCGATCAAGCAGTCCAGGCAAGCACAGTTTCTTGCCCAAATGGCTATTTTTGCCAAGGTGAAGATAAACTCCATATGGAGTGTCTTCAGTGCCCATCCTCCTCTCTGAAGTAAATCTGGTGCTGTCAGGAGCAGTCATGTCTCACTGTCCAGAAAGTCTAAATTTTTAAAAATATTTTAAATGCCATATTCTGTAGGTCTTTGAAATATTTGAAGATTACCTATCTATCTGAAATATATCTATGTATACCTAGAAGACTTAACTAACATGGCTACAAGTATGATTATTATAGATGACTATTAATCTGTTTTTAAAATTATCCATTACAATCCAATCTAATTTGTAATGGATACATAAACTTAATACCTCAAACAAGAACGGTGTTCTCTGGAGAACTCTGCTTGGTCTATCTCCAGCGTCCAGGGTCCAGGAAACAAGAGAAGGCGGCACATCCAGATCTCGGGTCTTCAGGGCCCTCTCTTGGCCCCACCTTGTAGGCGTGATAGTTACCTAAGCCTCAGTGGGGGTTGGAACTTCTAGACCAAAGCTGGAATGGCTACCCACTACAGTCTTGTCTTCCTTCCACTGTTTTGCTCTGTGCTAACTTTTTTCTCTGCTTATATTCTCCATCTCTCATCTCTCTCCCCAGGATCTTTAACATACAATGTCTGTACTGATTACCTGCATACCCAGTTCCACCCTTTTCCATTCATGCAGTCCAGACTTCCTTCTGCTTTTCTTTCCCATTCATGCCATTCAGACTTCCTCCTTCTGCTTTCCTTTTCCACTATCTCTGGAATCTTCCCAAAGAAAAGCACAGTGACTTAGGTGCCCTGTTTGTGCATTTTTCATGACAACAAGGAAGTACCTGGTGCAGACCATCTTCATAACAAAGAGAGACTTTAGGCCCAAATTCTCTACAGCTTATGGCTTCCAGGGGAAGTGAAATCAGCCCAGATTTACTCAGGAATGGTAGATAGTGGCATTCCAACAGCAAAAACATGCATGCTAGAAATAGTTCCCAGGGTGAGAAAGGATGAGAGAGAGAGAGAGAGAGAGAGAGAGAGAGAGAGAGAGAGAGAGAGAGAGAGACTGTGAGAATTAACCAGATTAACCAGAGAGAGATCTTAATTAGTTCCAAGTATTTGGGCCCAGTTGTCTTATGGACTTCTTACAGAGTCTTAATTGTTAAATGTCCCACAATTCTTGAATAATGACATCTTTGGGACCTCCAATACTTAGCCTTTACAGACAGACTTAGGCTACCTTAACTATACAAAATCGTTGCCTAGGAAAAGGTATTTTGTTGTTTATAGTTTTCTTTATTTTTTATGAAAGTCTGGGTTCATAAGGAGTCTATAGGGAAAGTAAAGTTCTGTTCCATGAGTTGTCCATATTTTCAAGTGTGTTTTGTTTTGCTCATCCTAGAATATTTTGGTCATTTTCACTACCCTCACCTCTCCTTTACCCATACATAGCTGCGAGAGAGTCTGGATGGCCACTTGTAGTGAGGACAGTTCTAATCATGGAAGAAAGATTAAGGGGCAACTATGAGCCTTTGCCACCACCTGACTGATTCTCAGTGTCAGCTTTCAAGTTTATGCTGGCTTTCCAAATTCTTGTTTGTTTATTTGTTTGAGAGAGTCTCAATTCTTACTATTGTAGTCTGTTGTAGAATATTATTTTAAGGTGTGTTACTTTTGTTTATGTTGCATTTGTTTAACTCTGTGAAGCTGTGTTACTGTGCCTGTCTAAAACACCTAATGGTCTAATGAAGAACTGAATGGCCAATGACAAGGCACGAAAAAGGATAGGTGGGACTGGCAGGCAGAGAGAATATATAGAAGGAGAAATCTGGGAGGAAAAAAGAAGGAACCAGAGAAAGAGGAAGACTCTAGGGGCCAGCTACCCAGTTACACAGCAAGAAATGAAGTAAGAGTAAGATTTACAGAAGTAAGAGAATGGGAAAAGCCCAGGGGCAAAAGGTAGATAGGATAATATAAGTTAAGGAAAGCTGGCAAGAAACAAGCCAAGCTAAGGCCTGGTGTTCATAAGTAAGAATAAGTCTCCATGTAAGATTTGTTTGGGAGCTGGGTGGTGGGTCCCCTAAAAGAGTAATAGACAAAAACAATAACAGTAGCCCAACCTGGTCATGCATTCGCTATGTAGTATAGACTGGGTTTGAACTTAGAGTGCTGCCTTAGTCTCTCAAATACTGTGATTGTAGGTATGTACCAACACTGTAAGATGATACATTTTGTTACTTGTTTGTGTAGAATCAAATTCAAGGTCTTGAGCAAATTAGGTACATACTTTTATCACGGAGTCATATCCTGACCTTGTCTTCCAGCTTCTGACTCCCCAGGATCCATTCTTGACTCACTTCTTTTCAAGTATGATGCTCTGACATTTGTTATTAACATTGAGATGTAGTATTTTAAGAGACACTTATACTTGATATATTAGTAATTATCTTCAAATTATTTTGTGTCATTTGGATTAATTTATACCCATGATGAATAGAAATTAACCAATTATCAAAAGATTTGTTATCTGAGTAAATTTCCTGCAAGCATTATTAGTGTATTGTAGTCTTCTGTCCATGAGAAGCAGGCCTGGATCTTTGCTCATCCTTCTCACAAAGGATCTAAACATTTGATGAGTTAATACAAACCATGGAGCTGCAAGGGGTCCTTTCTACAGTTACATAACTTCAAAAAGGTTGTGTAACGATGTTATCAACTTTCTAAAACCTGGAAAAATCCTTTCTATAAAGATTATATATTATATTAAAAAGTGAATTTGTTTGTCATAAAGAACTCTTATAGTCAACAAGAGAAAAGGGTTATTAAGTCAAAGACAACAAGTTGTGTATCCTTGCATGTGCCTATAGTTCTAGTTGCATGAAAGGCTGAGCCAGGAAGATTACTTGAGCATGGAAGATGGGGCCAGATTGGGCAACATAGTTAAACACCATTTCTTGTCCCAATGGAGCAATGGATAAGGCTCTAACTAGGGCTGTGTGTGTATCTGTTGGAGTAGCCAAGGAGCTATGATGCAAGGAGCAGGAGCCTGGTACAGTCCTAAAAGCGAGTTCATAAGGTGCCTTAGGGCCTGTCTCTCCACTCATTCTGTCCCTGTAAATCTCTGGCCTGAAGTGGGAAGGGCAGTATATGGGTCTGTGAGATGCCTTTAGGGTCCTTGTCCTCTTCTTCCAAATGCTAATGTTTTGGCTCCCTCTCATCTAACCCATCAATTTTCACTCCTTTTTCCCCTCTTTCCATGGCTGGGCTAGGAACTTTCTAAAATTTTACTTTCCTTCTGCTACCCTTTTCCTTATAAATTCTGTCTTTAAAATAATTGCTTTCCATTCTTTTCTTGTAGTTGGAAGCTCATGTTTTTAACAGATTAAAAGAGAAGAAATACTGTCATATCAATAAACACAAATAAAACATGAAAAGATTTCAGAGCTGGGGAGATGGCTCATGGTAAAATGCTTGCCCTCCAACACAAGGACCTGGATTTGACCCCAGAACTTCCCCAACCAAAAAAAAACCGGCATAATGATTTGCACCTGTAAAGTCAACAATGGGGAGGCAGAGAAAGGAGGATCCCAATAGCTCACTCACCAGCCAATCTAGCTGTTCAGTGAGAGGCCCCGTCTCAAACAAGGCAGAATGAGGAGGAGACCTGCCCTCTGACTTCCATATGCACTGGCACACACATTCGTCTGACTCCCTACACAGGAGCACGCACAATATTGTGGAGCTCAAGATGTTTTTGTCACGAAGAAAAGAAAGCAAAACAAAACTCTGTCCTTCTCAGCCATATACCAGCTTCTCTCAAACTTTTGCATTTGTCAAGATATCCGGAGGGTCTGTTAGAACACTCTCATCCACACCACTCTCAGCATTGCTGATTCAGCACATTAGACAGGTAGAGACTCTTCAGTTAAGTTCCCAGTGGAACTAAGGCCACTCCAGGAAATTTGTGTAGGGCGCCATGGCTGCAGAAGCAGCAAGTGTGAGGAATCAGCGTTCTGATTTTCAAAGAGCAATCACAATGGAAACAGCCAACTCAAAAAAATGATTTATCCAAATTAGTAACACCTGAGGGCAATATCCACCATATCCACCTGGTTTATATCCATTAAAGATTTGGGGACTTAATGCTTGTCATTTCCCTGTCCACTTGCTTATGCCTCAGTTTACTCTGCTACATGCTCACCTTCCTACATAATTGTCAACTGCTCTCTGATCATGAACTTGATTTGTGTGTAATTGATCCCATGTGGAGTATTCTCTAAGGCTTCTCATCCGAATTTACCTTCTGTAATTCATGCACTGCTAACTCACATCAAGGGCTTTTACTTTCTTTTTTAAATTTTTTATTTATTTTTGTTTCATGTGCATTGGTGTTTTGCTTGCATGTATGTCTGTATGAGTGTGTTGGATTCTCTGGAACTGGAGTTACAGTTGTAAGCTGCTATGTGAGTACTGGGAATTGAACCCAGGTCCTCTGGAAGAGTATCCAGTGATGTTAACCACTGAGATCCAACCTCTAATTTTTACTATCTTTCTAGGATAGACCACGGTGCAGGGAGCGGGCAGGTGGGGGGCAGTAAAAAGACAAAAACTCAGCTGATACAGCTCTCTGCTCAATGTAGTTAATACTTCAGTTTCATTCAAAGAAGAAAAGAACAAGTATTAGACTCTCCCTGCACTGTAATAATGATAATTCCTTCTGAATTCTAGCCATGATTTCCAGTTGTTCATGAGAGAAATCATGTAGAAGAATACACATGTTAACATGAAGGAAACTGACCAGCTCATGACTAATCAGCTTTGAATTAAATATCAAAACATTCCATTGTATGTTTGGTGTTTTCTTATGCCTTTTCTGCTTTAGTTTGTGGTTCTGTGTCTCCAGACTCAGTGTTTGAATGTAATTGGTCCCCATAATCTCATATGGAGTGGCACTACTAGGAGGTGTGGTTGTCTTGGAGGAAGTGTGTCACTGTGGGAGCAGACTTTGAGGTTTCCTTTGCTCAGGATAGCACCCAGTATATCAGTCAACTTCCTGTGGCCTGCAAGATGTAGGACTCTCAGCTGCTTCTCCAGCACCATGTCTACCTACATGTCCCCATGCTCCTTGCCATGGTGTTAATGGACTGAACCTCTGAAACTGTGTGCGAGCCCCCTCAATGAAATGTTTTCCTTTATAAAAGTTGCTGTGGTCATGGTGTCTTGTCACAGTAATAGAAACCCTAACTAAGGCGTGTACTCACATAGGATGAGTAGGGAGAAAACATGAATTTTTGTATTGATCTTTGACAACCTATGAGTTAATATTTATGCATTTCTTTTCTTCTTCTGAAAGTATCCATTGTCATTAGCCTGAAAACCTGATTCATAAATCTTTAACAAACATTAAAAGAAAATGATGGCACTTCTTGAGCCAACACCTCCCACAACTGCAAAACACTGTCACTAATTATGATTGGCATCATTACTGAGTGTTTTAGTTTTAGCTGTGACAGGGGAGTTTACATATATTCACCACAGTGCTGATGTCCCACTCTCTGTGGTTGTTTCCTTATATCCATGAGCATGAGTTCAATAACTGTCCTGAGAACCAGAATCCGTGGATGCCCAAGCCTTTTCTACAAAACAGCATGGTGATTGCATCTCACCTACACACATGCTCCCGCATGGAGCATCATCTCCAGATGACTTTAACACACAACATCATGTCAGTGTTGCACAGGTGGTTATTATACTGTTGTCCTGAAGGAATAAGAAAAAACCCCAAAACTCTGGGGTGGGTTAAATTTAGTGGTTAAAGCTCTTGCCATGTAAAAGTGAGGACCAGAGTCTAGATCCTCAGACCCCACATAAGTGTCAGGAGAGTGGCAATCCCAGAACCCATATCACACCTGCCATGCCCACTTAGAATTCCAGTCTTGGAAGATGACAAAGTATGGCCAGAGCAACCCGGTCATCGAGGCCAGCTGTAGCAGCAGCAGCTCCGGATTTGCTTGAGAGATGCTGCCTCAGTAAGATTAAAGAATTATTGACTGTGGTTTTCGGTATCAATCTAGACCCTCCACATGCACGCCCACATATGATGTGCCCCCCACACAAGGATCTCCAGTCATGCCAATATGTACATACGTACACATGAAGATAGGAAAAGAATGTGATTCAGCTACAACAAAGGAAACACTCTCTGACTCATGGTTGCTTGACTCCACTGACACATCCCAGGGGTGCAGGTCAACAGGACTTGATTATGGAAACAGAATCAAAGGCACCCTTGCCAAAGGGCTTGGGGCCAGGCACCAGAGCAGTTTCCAAAACTGCCTTATGCTGAAGAAAACTGTTCCTAAATTCCAGAAATCCTAAAAACTTGGTATTGTTTTTGTGATATATCATTTTTTTGTGCCAATATGAAAAAAAATCAATGAATTTTCAAATAAAACATTTGGTGGTTTCAAAAGAAACAAAAGGAAATTGGTCATTGGTGTAAGGTGGAAGTAGTCAAGTTTACTGCTAAATGTTGAATTAAAATTCAGTTTCTTGGGGCTGAAGAGATGGTTCAGATTGTTGTATTGCAGATGACCTGGGTTTGATTCCCAGCACCCACGTGGTGGATCACAACCATTTGTCACTCTAGTTGTATAGGACCCAAATACCTCTCCAACCTCCTCATGCTCCGGTCATGTGTGTGGCACACAAACATACATGTGGGCAAAACAGTCACACACATAAGGTCAATAAATATAAATTGAAAAAATTAGATTTCTTCATGAAGTGAAGATTTGAAAATGGGTGAGAAATGAGTTGGACAAAAACATTGTTCTAATAGGGCTGCCAAGATAACTCAGTAAATAAAGGCACTTGCTGCCAAGCCTGACGACCCGAGTTCAAGTCCTGGAACCCTCACCATTGAAAGAGAGAACCCACTCCAGCAAGCTGTCCCCTGACCTCCACATGTACACCTGGACATCCACAACCAAAAGGAAGAAATGAAAGTAAAAAGAAATTTAAATTTTCAAGGAAAGAATCTTTCAGTCAGTCTCTTAGGATTCTTAAAGCTATGTTTCCCAAATGCAAAAGCCAAAGGAAAAGCAAGTTTTGAAATTTGTGTGAATAAATCATTTCCATATTCAAAAGATTTATTTTGATATTTGTTAAAGTGAACCATACTGCTTCCATGGATAACAGAAATTTTCAATTGTCAGTCAGTCGTGGGTGAACTCATGTCTCTGGATGGCTTTCCAAACAACACACACATTCAACTTTAAATCCTTTTCTTCTCAGGCCCTTGGAATTTCAATGACTTACTTGATCCCCCTCCACCACTCAGGAAATCTGCTTCGATCCACATTCTCTGCATTACCACATTCCTACACATTCAGAACTCTTTTTGATATCTTTTGAATTCCTGTGCCACATCAGTTTCATTCTGACAGATGAAACCTCTAAAATAAGCAGTGTGATGCACTGAAACCTGAAATAGACCATTATTCCAGGGTTAGGTGCGTCATACCTGCAAATAACCTCATTTATCTTGAGAAACGCACTTAATGCTTATTGTATAAATACCAGCATTTCGGCATGCTGTATAAACCATCTGTCACTTCTCTTTGTGCAATCCATAATTCAATGGGTCCCTTATTCCATGTTTTGAGATAGAAAGTTCTTGCACATATCTCTTGATACCTTGACAAGAATTCAGGCATATTATGAAAATGATCTCAAATATTATCCCAGATGAAATCTTAATGCAGGTTGAATGAAGTGGTGCCTCTGTTGCTAAGATATGCATTGAAATGAGCCTGGTTCACTGGTATATTTCACGAACTTCATCTAACTATATTTTATACAGTGTTCTAGAAAGTGGGCATGCGATCGCTGTGTCTGTCGGAGGAGTGTTTTCTTTGGTTATACCACCGAGTTCTTTTGTGGAAGCAGAAAGAGAGGAAGAGGAAACAGAATGTGAACATGTTGTTGGGGAAGTAACAACAACTTCCCCTCTGAGATGTTGCTTCAAGACTCTAATAAAGTCTTAATTATATTGTTGTTCCTGGAGATGTAGGTTCAGAATACACATAATTCAGAAGACACGTGCTTGATGAGCAGACCTTTGTTGAGTGAATACCAGATATCTAGTCAAGATCCTAAAGTCCAACTTCAGACCCACTGCCCTCCCTCCAGGCTCTAACAGAGAGGCAGACAGGACTGCAACAGAGAACTGGGGTCAGTGCTCCAAGGCGGGGAAGAGCTCATGACAGCACAGAGGCTGAGTTGTGCTAATTCAGCTGCCTAGAAGGGAGAGCCAGGGCTGACTCTCCAAGGAAGGTCTCACCTGAGCTCCAATTCTACAGAATTCTACAGTTTATGTTGTTTTCAGACCACTTACTTTCCATGCCAGTTTAAGAAGGTTGAAATAGAAATTCTAACATAAACTTGTCATGCACAGCTCTGTAGTCTGTATCAAAAAGATAACATATGGCACTTCTCTTTTATTCTCACTCATACAAGGTTTCTTTTTTTTTTTTTTAAATTGTTCTCTTGTATATTACCTCCAAACTGAGGTATCCTTTCCCTTCCTTCTCCTAAGACTTTCCTCCCAACCTCCCCTCTGCCTCAGCTCTAACCACCCCCTTCAGAAAATAGCAGGCCTCCCAGGAACATCTACCAAACACAGCATAAAAAACTACTATGAGACCAGGCACATACCATCACATCAAGTTTGGATGAGGCAACCAAGTAGGTAGAAAAGGACCCCACAAGTAGGCAAGAGTCAGAGACAGCCTCTGCTTCTGTTAGGAATCCCACAAGAATACCAAAACACCAAGCTGCTCAGGCATAACATATGTGCAGAGGACCTAGATCAGACCCTTATAGACTCCTTGATCTCTGCGAGGACCCATGAGTTGGGGTCAGTTGATTTTGTGGACCATATTTGAAGGACTCCCTGAACTCCACCTAATGTTTGGCTCTGGGACTCTGCATCTGCTCCCATCTTTGCTGGATGAAATCCCCCTGTTCTCTTTGGTGAGGATTCTGCTAGTCTTTGGTTCCAAAACACTGTGCAGGCAGGACAAACTGTAAGTCAAAGGTTTTGTGGTGAGGATACTCTTCCAATCTTTCCACTTGAAAACTTGCCTGGTTACAGAAGGTGGCTGGTTCAGACTTCTTGTCCGCATTAGGAGTCTTTGCTAGGGTTTTTCTCGTAGATTCCATGGATTTTTCATTGCACTAGGCCTCCACCTCATCCTCCAAATGCCCCCCAATTCCAGTCATTTTTCCCAGTTTTTTCTCCCCCCATCCCTCTTGTTCCCAACCTCACCTGCCCCAGAACACCCACGAAATCTATTCCATTTTCTCTTTCTGGGGAGATCCTTACATCCGCTCTTAATCCCTCCTTGTTTCTTAGCCTTTCTGAGTCTGTGGACCACAGCATGATTACCTTTCACTTTATAATTGACATCCACTTACAAGTGGGTACATACCACATTTGTCTTTCTGAGTCTGGGTTACCTCACTCAGAATGATTTTTTCTAGTTCTATCCATTTTACCTGCAAATTTTATGATGTCATTTTTTTAAACAGCTGAGTAATACTCCATTGTGTAAATGTACCACAGTTTCTTTAACCATTCTTCAGTTGAGGGGCATCTAGGTTTTTTTCCAGTTTCTGGCTATAATGAATAAAGCTGCTATGAACACAGTTGAGTAAGTGTCCTTGTGGTAGGATGAAGCATCCTTTGGGTATACGCTCAGGAGTGGTATAGCTGGGTCTTGAGGGTATAATTCTAATAGGTCTGTCTTTTATGTTATTTTTCTTTTTCCCCTTATAGCTTTTAATATTCTTTCTTTGTTCTGTATGTTTAGTATTTTGATTATTATGTGTTGAGGGGACTTTCTTTTCTGGTGCAATCTACTTTATGTTCTATAAGCCTCTTGTACCTTTATAAGCATGTCCTTCTTTAGGTTAGGAAAATTTTCTTCTATGATTTTGCTGGATATATTTTATGGGACTTTGAGCTGGGATTCTTCTCCTTCTTTTATTGCTGTTATTCTTAGGTTTTGTCTTTTCGTGTTGTCCCAGATTTCCTGGATGTTCTGTGTCAGGAAGTTTTTAGATTTAACATTTTCTTTGATCTGTGAATCTATTTCTTTATCATATCTTTAATGCTTGAGATTCTCTCTCTCATCTCTTGTAGTCTGTTGGTGATGCCAGTATCTGTAATTACTGTTCACTTACCCAGGTCTTCCACTTCCAGAATTCCCTCAGTTTGGATTTTCTTTATTGTCTCTATTTCCATTTTAGGTTTTAAACAGTTTTCTTCACCCATTTCTTAGTTTTTTCTTGGCTTTTTTGGCATTCCTTAAAGGATTTTTTTCATTTCCTCAATTTTTTAGTCTTTTGTTTGGTTTCTTTAAGAGATTTTTCATTTCCTCTTTAAGGGTCTCTATCATCTTCATAAGATTGGATTTAAGGTCATCTTCTTGTGCTTCAGCTGTGTTGGAATATCCAGGACTTGCTGTGGTAGGATAGCTGGGCTCTGGTGATGCCATATTGTCCTGGCTGTTGTTGATTGTGTTCTTATGCTGGCCTCTAGGTATCTGGGCTTGGGTTGATTATAGGTCTAGGTGCTGATTTCTGAGTTTGTCTTTGTTGGATGGGTTTTTCGTTCCTTGGTTTCTGTTTCCTCTTTGGTCTTTTGGTCTTTGTTTTTTTGGTTTCTGGCATCTGGCATGTTCTCTGATCCAGTAGGGAGTCTCTGTCCATGTTGGGGGCTGGAGTTCTGGTTGTTAGCTTGGCCTTTGGTCCAGAGTGGGTCTTTGCCTGAGTTTGAGGCTGGGATAAGGTGATGAGAGAAGGAGTGGGGATTGGGGTTACTGAGTGAATAGGGGAGGTCCACTGATGGGCTGCCTGTGTGTGGTTCTGGTGGCAGGTGTGGTCTCTGTTTAGCAGGGAGTCTCTGCCTGAGTTGACTATCTGCTTTTCTGTCTTCCTCCTCCTGCACCTGCTGTGGGATGTTCTGTATGTCACATGTGTTGCTAATTAGTCAATAAATAAAACACTGATTGGCCATTGGCTAGGCAGGAAGATAGGCGGGACAAGGAGGAGAATAAAGCTGGGAAGTGGAAGGCTGAGTCAGAGAGACACTGCCAGCCGCCATGATGAGAAACAGCATATGAAGATGCTGGTAAGCCACGAGCCATGTGGCAAGGTATAGATTAATGGAAATAGATTAATTTAAGCTGTAAGAACAGTTAGCAAGAAGCCTGCCAGGGCCATACAGTTTGTAACCAATATAAGTCTCTGTTTACTTGGTTGGGTCTGAGGGGCTGTGGGGCTGGCAGGTGAGAGAGATTTGTCCTGACTGTGGGCCAGGCAGGAAAACTCTAGCTACAAATGGCGTCCAACATGGTGGCAAGAGTTTCTACCTAAAAACTGAGAAAAATGATTCTAAAATGGAGCTAAAAACAGTTCCTAATTGTCTTTCTCAAATGAGCGGCAGCTGCCGGATTGAGCTACTTGTGGGTTCCTAGCATGTGCGCTCGACCTGCCGTATGGCGGGAATGAGGCCTCTGCAAGTGGCACATTAAGCTGCATGGTGGATTTAGCCTTTGCTGGTACAAAGCAAAGAGGTTTCTGGGCTACATGCTGCTTGGCTAAAAGCATAGACCCACGATGGCTCCCAGAGCTGGTGGTAGACATGCCACCACCATGTTGGGAAGCTGAGGTGGGCAGAGCCAGCAGCCACAGCTGCTGCAGTTTAAAGCAATAAATTCACAATAAGACAGATTCAGATGTAATAGTTTACAATGTGTGTAAAAATGTACGTAGGCTTGAAAGAGAGAGAAAAAGGAATATATACAGTTATATAAAGAAATAAATAGTTTTTAAAAATAAAGTCTTTAAAGAGACAGTAAAGGTAGTATAAAAAATAAGCCACATAAAAATAAATATTACACAGAGAATCTGGATTGTGTTGTGTTTGGGATTCTTAACTGCAGAGAGATATTTGATTGTAAAAGCTGTAGAGTTATGCCAAAATGTATATTTTAAAGATACCTTGACTTCAAAATTTGGATATAAGGATATGTTGCTTTGGAAAAGAGTCTCTTTTGTTTCCACAGAAAGCCAGAGGCTATAGATTTGTTCCAGATTAAGATACATCAGGTTTGACCAGCCAAGACCCCCTGAAAGGTCTCCGATGACACCATGGCCCAGATGATCCAACATCCAGAATGGTTTGAAGGCATCTGGCTCAGACGATACAGCCTCATGGACTATTCCATAATTCTAAAATTTTCTTTGTGTCCCCATAAGATACAGTGCCCCCCTCCAGCAGGAAGTAGTAAGAGAAGCTACGCCCAAATTCCCAAATGATATGTAATTTTACTTTGTTAAGGTTAAAACCTTCCTTTTTGAAAAAAAAAAGGGGGGGGGAAGTGCTGTGGGATGTTCTGTATGTCACATGTGTTGCTAATTACTCAATAAATAAAACACTGATTGGCCATTGGCTAGGCAGCAAGCGTAGGTGGGACAAGGAGGAGAATAAAGCTGGGAAGTGGAAGGCTGAGTCAGAGAGACACTGCCAGCTGCCATGATGAGAAACAGCATATGAAGATGCCGGTAAGCCACGAGCCATGTGGCAAGGTATAGATTAATGGAAATGGATTAATTTAAGCTGTAAGAACAGTTAGCAAGAAGCCTGCCACGGCCATACAGTTTGTAACCAATATAAGTCTCTGTGTTTACTTGGTTGGGTCTGAGGGGCTGTGGGACTGGCAGGTGAGAGAGATTTGTCCTGACTGTGGGCCAGGCAGGAAAACTCTAGCTACATGCACCTGTTCTTTAAACCACCATGGCCTCCACCGGTCCTTCTGACTAGTGTGGGCTACACCTGTTCCTCTGACTGGCATGTCTTGTTCCTGGGCAGTGGAAGTCCCTTGAATTGGGGCTGGGGTCACAGCAGTGGGGGGGGGGACAACTGTGGGGTGAGGGAGGTGTGGCAGTGGGCCTTTGTGAGTCTAATCTCGGGACGGGGGGGGGGCAGTTCTGTTGGCAGGTGGGTCATTTACTGCCCCGGCCAGCGGGGTGTCAACGGGGGCGACCCACCTGCGGGAGAGAATGAGAGGGGGATGGGGGAGACACGAGAGAAGACAGCAAGATAGTGTGTTCTGATCAAGCTGCAAATTTTATTCTCCTCAGCAAGGCTTATATAGCATGGGAGGGGGAGGGAAGGAGGGAAGGGGTGCATGACACGCCGTGCCGTGCCGTACATGCAGGTGAAGGGGGACGTGCAAGTGAAGGGCTATGTGCAAGTAGTGAGGCTGCTAGGTGGTAAGGTCACTGGTCAGGGCCCATTGTTCTGTTGCTATGCTACCTGACCTGCCTGACCTGTTCTTTATCTTTGGTTTAGGGTAGGGGCTTGTTCTCTGGCTTAGCTAGTACTTTTCCATGGTCCATGTTTGGTCTCTGACAATTTACCTGTTCTAACTGGTGAGGCCTGCACCTGAGCAGCAGAAGTCTGCTGGAATCGGGGGCAGGGGACTGCACAAGATTTCTTTTTAATGTGAGCTGTACTTTTAGATTATTTTTCCTTAGAGAATGGATTTTATACCTACATATGTGGGAGACCAGTGGAAAGGATTATGCATTTACCTTAGGCTATCTCTCCAGCCCCCAAATAAAATTCTTAATTATATATTTCTCCTCACACTTTCTACACATAAAGAACACATTATTTTTATAACACGGTTTAGAGTCAGGTATTGTGGGCAGATTCTTGTGTGCATGTGTTTATGTGGCTGTACACAGTTATGTCTGTATGTAGAGGCCAGAGGGCAAAGTGGAATGTTTTCCCTCAAGATATCACCTATCTCAGTTTTCGAGACAGGGTCTTTTCTAGGCCCTGAAGTACACTCATATGGCCAGGGTGGCTGGTCAGTAATCCTAAGAGTTCTACCTGTCCCACTCAAGCACAGGGATTACATGTAAGCACCACTGTGCTGGGATCTCTAAGTGTGGGGTCTGGGATGGACCTCTGGTCCACCTGTTTGTTTGGCAAGAACCCCACTGACTCAGCTATTTTTCCAGCCTCAGATTCTTTTATGTTTAAATATCCATAGAGTGGAGTGAAATAAATGAATTCATTCTTTCTCTTAGAGGATCTTTATTTGGGAAGAAATTACCACGTATTCTAGTTTGGACACTTTCCCATTCTGTGGTCTGAGAGAAGATAAGATGTGTCCTCTTACATAGGAGCTAGAGGGGCCAAGCCAGGTCCAACACTGTCACAAATTCAGTTACATCAGGAATAGAACTGGGTGGAGGAGATGGATTTGACCTGCTCCCTTTGATGAGCTGCTGGGTTCTCTACCTCAGAGCAGATTATCTGGGCTGGTTATCTGTGAAGAGAAAAAGGCACAGACTCCAGAAGAATGGTTCTCGTTTTCCTGTACTTACTTCTGAAAACTGTTTTATTGACACCTCTCAGCTCCTTCTCCTTAAGCTCTATGAGGTGAACATTGTTTAACACATTCTTTCCTGATATGGCTGGATAGCTTTATGGTATTTTGTTTTTCTTGCTTATCTATTTATATTATGTCATACCTCATATTTACAAAACTATAAAATGAACACTATTCTTTCTTGTGTCCACTATACAGCCTGACAACAAAACCATTTCCAGTCTGCATGAAGTTCTTTTAGGTATGGCTTCATGGTTACTGTATGAAGTCATATCTTCAGATAAACACTATGATAAATTTGCTGTTTAACTTCTTACGTTTATTATTTTACCAATTACATATATTCCTATGTTTCAGTATCACCTCCTGTGTACACGTCGGCAGTTTAGTTCTCTCATTAATATCTTCTTTTATTTTCCCCTTACATTGTGCATGTGGCTACAGGGCATTCATTTTTCATTGCTGCATAACATTTCACTGCATGACTTTACTACACTTTATTTGCCAGTTCTCAAATAGATGTATATTTTTGAAGGTTGCTTTTTGTTTGCTATTTCAAAAAAAGTTACTGCAAACATTTTTGTAGTTATTTCTTTGTGCATTGTGCAAGACTTTTAAAGGTCACGTTATACGCTGGGGAAATTGCTTTTTGTAAACCATGTCTCTTCCACTTACAAAATATTAAGAAATTGAACTCCAAGCCTTCTGATACTAACCTACACTTTCCTCAGCAGCTTGCAGGAATTCCTTGTATTCTGCCATCACTAGCTTTGGCAAATAGTCTTAGCCAAGTGAGAGGGCACAGTTATATGCTAATTGAGACTTTTCATCAGGTTTCTCTAATTATTGCACATGTAAATTTTCTCTGTAAATGGTCCCACCTCAAGTTTTTCTTTCTTTTTTGATACTGAGGCATTTTTGGTGAATTCTGTGCAGTAAAACTTGGGGACATTTTAGGAATAAATATCTTCTTTTTACCATGGTAGTCTATTATGAGGGACTATGAATGACCCACATCTACTTATGTTTCTGTCTATGTGTGCTTTAGCTCAGTCTATCTGTGCTATGCCTGTCACTTGCCTTCCCAGACAGAATGCACAGAGATGAAGCCTACATCTCAAGATTTTACCTCCAATAACCCTGAACTAACATGGAAGAAACTCCTGCTGCTTTCTCTACACTTTACAGTCTTGGAGGGAAGATAGCTCACACCCTACCTCCTGAGAAATTCTGCATTGCTGTATTCCAAGCTGGTGTCCGACAGAATGGACCAGGTCTAACTATGCTATAAATTCAAGAGCTCACATGGAGACACAGTGATAAGAGGGGGAACTTGAGAATCACATGGGGAGTGGGCATGGAGGAAGGGAGAGAGAGAGGGAGGGAGGGAAGGAGAGAGACAGAGAGAGAGACAGATGCAGAGACACAGAGATAGAAAACACTCATGATTCTCCTTCCTCAGCATCCCAAGTGCTGGGATTATAGGCAGTGCTGCCATGCCTGACTGAAGGGTTGTATTTAATATGCATCTATCCATTTTCACTATGATTTGTGATTTTTGTCTCTTGTGTAAAAACTTTGCAGCTCAAGGATTATTAGAAAGTCTCCTGAAGGTTTTAACTCTCTAGCTTTAGCATTTTGGCCCTAAAAGCAAGAGGAATACACTGTGTAGGTGGTGTGAGATAAGGACAACTTTTCTTCTCCCTGTGGACAACCGATTTCCCTGATGCCTTAATGATGTCCAATTTATTTCTAGATACTCGTGTTTGTAGCTATTGCAAGTTCTTCTTTTCTTTGTTTTCTGGTACTAGGGACTGGCACAGAGCTCAGCATGTCAGGTAAGTGCTCTGGCATTAAGTTGCATCCCCAACCCTGAGAGTTATTTTCTTTTTTTTTTTTTTTAGTCAACTTTAATGAGGTAGTGTTAATGCAATACAACTAAGCCTATTGAATACACGTAATTTGTTGAGTTTGGAAAAATGTTTGATTAATATCACTAGCACAGTTAGGATAAAAATATTTCTAATATTTCAAAACATCTCTGTGTGATGTTTATAGTCCATCTCACCACCCTTCCGGCCACAGCTAATCAACCATCTGACTTACTTTAGTATAAATCATAGATTCCCCAACTCCTCCTTCTCTGCTTCCTCTTCTTCTGCTTCCTCCTCCTCTTCCACATTTTTCCCTCTATTTCCTCCTCCTCTTCCACATCTTTTTCCTCTATTTCCTCCTCCTCTTATGCTCTCTCTCCCCTCTACTTTCTCTCTATCTTTCTATCTAACCCTTTTCTCTCTTTCTTTAGACTAGCATATTAGGTACGTCTTCATTATCCTGGATGTAGTAGAATAATTAGGGTACATGCTGATTATGCTACATTTTGAGAAAGCAACAAATCAATTTCTCAAGTGGAGGCAGCATTTCCTATTTCTATTAGAAAAACTGGCAATTTTAGACTGTTTGTATCTTCAGACACCGTGGAAATGTCATCTGAAATGTGGCTATTTCCACCTGCATCTATTAGTGTGAAATTTTGGTTTTAATCTCCAGTTTTTGATCTCTGGTCATATTAAATATCTCATATGGCAACTGGCACTCTGTGTGTGTTATTTTGTAAAATAAGAGTACTTTTTTCCTGTTAAAAATGGGTTATTTATCCTTTTTCTGAGTTCTTGATAAAAGCGCTTTTTAGATATATGGATTACAAATATTTTTCAATGACTTTGGCTTACCTTTATTTATTTATTTTTCTTAGCAGCTTGAAAAACACATCTGCATTTTAACTTTAATGAATACTAATCAATATTTTACCTACAATTTCTGTTTTGTGTATTTGAGCTGAGTCATCACGTGCTTTAGCAATACACCCTGGGTAAGATACCTTTACCTTCATCACAGTCATAAATATTTACTTCATAATTTCTGTTAGTAAACCAAAGTGTCTGGTTGCATTGTAACCTCCAAGAAGTTGTGTAGAATTTGCTACTTAGGTCTTTATAGACTCAGTGTGGTTGTGGTAGGACTGCAGCCATCTTGATTCAGAATCGTGAAGGTAGACCCAGAATAATACCAAAGAGATTGCTAATTTTTCTGCTTCATTAGTATATTAGTTATATTAGTATATTAAGTAGTGCTGTGTCACATTAAAAGTAGTCTCTCCTGCAGTTTCTCAGGTAACTATAAACAAAGACATATGAGTGGGCTGTGGGGCTTTACTATTTACTGGATCCTGGCTTCAAGGTGTGCATGGCTCTTTGACATTAGCTGAAGATAATTAGCCACATCCCATCTGGGAAGAAGATACTTTTGCCTATATATATGCTCTTTTTTGTGAGCACAGTGATGAGGTTTGGTTCTGTTGACCACAAGGACAATGGTCAGTCAAGGCCTCAGTAGTTTATGCTCTTCTCTGTCATGGATCTACCTTTCTGTCCTTCCTCTTTGATGGTTAGTATTGATTATCAACTAGTAAGATTTAAGATCATCTAGGAGGCAAAACTCATATCCTTGAGATAATTCTTAGTTTGGGTTAATTGAGATGGGAGGACTTTCCATAAATGTGGATGGTACCATTCCATAGGCTGTGAATTTATTTCTGGGATTTCTACTATTTTTTTTTATAATTCTGTATGGCTATGCAAATGTCAATTTTAAACTACTCTGATTATTGTACCATTTCCTCCGGTTTTTGTATTGTACCAATTTGATGGATTTCCTCTGGTTTTCTTATTTAAATTTAGATAGTATAAAACTTTCTAATTTTGTTTTTTCCAAAATAGTATAGACTTTTCTATGTTGCTTGTTTTTGTGAAGTTAACATAAGCTTGTGAAAAATTTAAAAAATTCATGAGATTTTGATTTATATAACTTAAATCTACAGATAATTGAGTGAAAATCACCATATTAACATAATTGAGTCTCCTAGTTCATAGAATAATTTCTGTATCTTTAGTAATCTTTAATTTCTGATCAATTTCTAGCACATAACATAAATATAATCTTAAATATTTTATGGAGTTACATGACATTATAAATTTCTTTGTGCTGGCTACTTTTAAAAAATATCGATTTATTCTTATTTTATGTGTAGGGTGTTTTTGCCTGCTTGTATGTTTGTGCACCGTGTGCAGGCCGTGCTCTGGAAGCCAGAGGAGGGTGTTGGAACCTTTGGAACTGGGGTTACACATGCCTTATAAACATCATGTGAGTGCTGAGAACTTATCCTGGGTCTTGTTCCCATCACTCCAGCCCCAATGCTGACTAATTTTAACTTTCAACTTGACACAACCTAGAATCACCAAGGAAGGGGTTCATAGTGGGGAATCATCCAGATCAGTTGGTCTGTGGGTACGGCTCTCAGGGGTTGTTTAGATTGTGTTAATTGATGTAGGAAGACCCAATGGTGGTTCAATCCCCTGACAGGAGGTCCTGAGCTGTAAAGACAGGAAAAGCCTAGCTAAGGGCACACAGGTACGCTAACTAAGATCTAGCTATTTATTCTCTCTGCTCTTTATTGTGACTGTGATTGTCCAAGTCCCAGCCTTTACTTCCTTAGAGTGATGGTCTGTAAACTGGAATTGTAAGCCTAATAAACCACACCTTTTCTTCCCTAAGGTGCCTTTTGTTAGGTTATCTTATAGCAAGAAACAAAACTAGGAGATACATGTTTTCAAAGTTCAAATCCATTTTATTATAATATAACACAATTGGTATATGAATGCTGGCTTTTTGTGTAGAATGTGTGCATGTACACATGCATGCACACCTTCACACATGTACACATGCCTGCATACGTATGGGTGTACATGTGTGAAGGTGTGCATGCATGTGTGTGCATGCATGTAGAGGCCACATGTTGAAATTGTCTTCAGAAATTGTTCTTCATTTGACCATCAAGGCAAGTCTTTTGCTGAAATCCAAAGCTTCTGATTTTTCTATGTAGCCAGCTCGAACCAGAAATCTGCATCTCAGTCTCCCAAGTGATGGGTTAGAGGTGGACTTCCATGTGTACCTGGCTTTATGCAGACTCCGGGACCTGACCTCTGTCCTCAAGCTTGCATGGCAGTGCTTCATGCACTCAGTCATCTGCCTGTCCCTCACATGCTGACGTTTAACCCTGCATCTTTGTTTACACTCGCATAAATTTGAGTAGTTTTAAAGAAGATCCATCAGAACTTTCTGTATGTAATCATTCCACCTGTAAATAAATACACAAATAAAGACTTCTCTGAAATGCATGGCTTTTCACTTAGTGTTCAGTAGAGCAGTGAGGGCTTGTATCCTTTTATTTCTCCAGAGCACAAAGGAAGCATTCTGTTCCACCCTGGTCTGCATGTCAGTTGTTGGACTTGACAGGTGTTCATTATCAGGTCCACGAAGTGACTTTCTGGTGTCAGTTTACTGATGTTTTCTGAGACTAGCTGTCTTGCTGATTGGTCACAATGTCTTACATCCCAGGCTTCCTTGTTATTTTTTTATTGGTTGCTCAACATTATCATTTTGTCTGTGTTTGGATTTTTAAAAGCTTCCCTTAAAGATGGCTGGGCTGTTTTGGAAGACAGTTTGATTATGAGGAATATGTCTGGTCTTCTCAAGGTTATTTTAAAACTTCAACAGGGTAGTATTGATTAATTTTTGCTCCAAGAACAATTTACTTCCACTGCCCAGGTATGGCTCTCTGGAGTTTCCAGACAGCTCTTGTGGTCTGTAAATATTGTCCATTTTAGTTGGTCACAGTTGAAATGACTACCTTCCCCACATAAGCTGTTGGAATTATGTAGCTTACCCACCTTGCCAAGTACTTTACAATCTCATGTAGTTTTACTTGCAGGTACAGTTTAACATTAATCTGCCAACTCATGAATCTCGTGTGCAGGTTCTAGGGGCGTGTTTTTATAAATAGTTCTTTATCTCTACAATTCAACTCTTCAGCTTTCAAGTGTCTGAAACTCCATTAATTAAACATGTTAGTCTTCAGTCAATAAACCACAATGCTTTGGTCAAGAGCCTCCTCATTCTGCCATGTTCCAGGTTTTCTGTTCCTCAGATTCATAGTACTTGTAGAGTTATGTCTATCATTCCTATTTTTGTAGTGTATGACAGTTTTGTTCTTCATGATTTAGAGTATCTAAAAGGTATTTGATGGATTTCCTCCGGTTTTCTTATTGTTTCCTGTCAAAAGAATAGTCCAATGTTACTCCAATGGAATTGGAGCAGGGCTTTTTATGTTACTTTATTTAATTTTAGACTTATTTTATTAGTTTAGTTATGTGTATTTGTGTGTATCTATGTGGGTGTGTACAAATGAGTGTAGGTGTTATTGGGTCTCCTGGAAATATAGGTGATTGTGAGCCACCAGACATGGGTGCTGGGAAGTGACTACATTTTCTAAAAGAACAGTATGTGCTCTTAACCAGTGAGCCATCTCCTTGGGTCCTTGTTCTTATTTTAAACAATCACATTTGATATTGCTTTGTGTCTTCATCTATCAATGTTTTTTCTAAGCTCTTCTCCTAAATTGTAATAATTTTTTGGGGTATTTCTTCAGTAGTTTATGAATGTCCCAGTTTTTCTGTGATAAGGAGGGCTTTGCTTTCCCCTTTGAAATCTGATAGGTGTTACTTCTTGTCTCAAAGAGCACTCACATGGAGATAAATAGAAACAGCAGCAACAGGAAAGCTTATTGTAATTTAAAATTTAGATGATAATGTTAATGGCAATCATCATTGGGCTTGTTAAATAATTTGCATCTCTTATGAATGTATTGCAGGTGACAACATGGGAAGAGAGTCTTAGAGTTCAACTTGTAAAATCAGCCTAGTTTGCAGATTTCTCTCTCCATCTCCCTAAGTGTGTGTTGGGAGTCCAGCTCATTGGAGTAGCATTCTTCCCAGTCCTGGGAAAGAAGTTAGAAATGTGGTTGCGATTAACCAATGTGGGATGTATTTATTCACTGTTTTTCCTCCTTAAATTGGGGCTGACTTTTTCTGTATATACACAAAATATGTTCCTTCTCCTCTAATCTATTAATGTTATACTTTACATTGTTAGGGCTTTTAATAGTATATCACCTCAACCATTCTAGAGTGTGCCAACCTGGTCATGACTTACTGTTTAACTAGGACACAGATTTCAGTGTGAACACTCCCCCCCCCATACACACACACATATTTATAAATGGTTATGTGCAGACATGCTATGGTGCTCCAAATTAAAACAATACAGCAATAGCAAAAATTGTCAGTTTACTGTAAAAAGGAGTTGATGTAAATTATGATATGTTAACTCTTGAATACTGAAATGGTCCTTGTCTTTTCTGAATTCATCAATGGCAGTGAGCTAGTGACTGAAGTGGCTTTGAATGGTGGGGTTATAACTTTTTTCTGCTCTGCATTGAGAATATACTCTGAGAAACACCTCTCTGAGAAATCCAGCTGGAGCTGAGAGACTATGTTCCTTTTTCTGTTGTGTTTTGGTTCATGTGGCTTGTGTATTAGTTGCTTATTGGTTCAACATTAAACCGAAATGAAAGTCACTATGGTCTCAGTTATTTTTCTGGGTAGTTTGAATTTAGATTAAGTGTAAGATGAATTGCTAAACAGTCTTATTAATAAAAAATCCAGAGTTTTTTGGGTGAAAACTGAGAGATCAGAGGAATAAGCCACAGTCAACCTCACATTACCAACTCCTCAGCCTCCAGAGAGTGGTACTTCCTGTATACCCATGTCTATATGCTTTTCTGTCCCTGACTCTTACTTTCTCTCTCTGCCCAGCTACATCACTTTTCTCTCTCCACCCTGCTCTACCATTTCCTGTCTGTCTGTACAGACCTCCAGACCTTATGGTTAACTAGTGCTGGGAATTAAAGGCATGTGCCACCATGCCTGGCTCTGTTTCCAGTGTGGCCTTGAACTCACAGAGATCCAAATGAATCTCTGCCCCCTCTCCCCCAATGCTGGGATTAAGGGCGTGTGTTACCACTGCCTTACCTCTGTTTAATATAGTGGCTGGCCTTTTCCTCTGATTTCCATGCAAGCTTTATTTATTAGAGCACAAATAAAATATCACCACAATTAGGCCTCTCCAGACTAATTTCACTGCATACCAAAGTGAAATTGATCTATAATTGTTTCTAACAATTCTCTGACATTGACTCAATCTCTCTCTCTCTCTCTCTCTCTCTCTCTCTCTCTCTCTCTCTCTCTCTCTCTGTGTGTGTGTGTGTGTGTGTGTGTGAGAGAGAGAGAGAGAGAGAGAGAGAGAGAGAGAGAGAGAGAGAGAGAGAGAGAGAGAGAATAGGGCATATGTGTGTGGTGTATGCCAACATGGGGAGGGGAGCATGTCAATACAGAGGCCAGAGGGTGTGACGATATTTTATTTGTGTACCCCAATAAAGTTTATCTGAGGATCAGAAGAAAAAGCCAACCATTACAATAAACATAAAGATCAGGCAATGATAGCACACGCCTTTAATCCTATCACTCGGAAGGCAGAGATCCATTTGGATCTCTGTGAGTTCAAGACCAAACTGGGAACAGTGCCAGGCATGGTAGCACATACCTTTAATTCCAGCACTAACCATAATAGTCTAGAGGTCTGTACAGACAGACAGGAAGTGACAGAGCTGGGCAGGAAGAGGAAGTGATGTAGCTGAGCAGACAGGAAATAAGATGGCAGAACAGAAAGGCATGGGTACACAGGAAGCAGGTCTCTTTGGCTGAGGCTCTCCAAGTGGTGAGAACATGGCTGGCTTCTTTCTGCTTTTCTGATCTCTCAGTTTTAACCCCAATATTTGGCTCCCGGTTTTTTATTAAGATGACTGTTTAGTGTTTCTTCCTCAAGAGGGGGATGTCAGGTGTCTCTGTCACTCTGGTTCATTACCTTGAGACAGGTCTCTCACTGAGTCTGGAGTTGGGCTGGACCTTGCAAGCCGCTGTTGCCCTCCCACCTCTGCCCTGTGCAGCGCTGGGCTCACAGGCACGGATGCACGCCCATTCCTGGCTTCCTGCAAGGCTACTGGACCCACACCCAAGTCCTCATGCTCCAGTTGCATTGCTTTGCTTGTCTTTCCTCTGTCACAGAGTTGGGTATAAGTTTCTAACAGAACTACTCAGGTCTGTTATTTTGCTATTTTTCTTTATGCTTCTGTAGATGGGAAGGTAAGTTTGTATTTACTGAATATATTTCTTTAATGATCATAGATTAAGACTTTCCTCTTTCATCTTATGTTACTGTTGATAAGTTATAGCTTCCTAGAAAATAATCTCTTTATCTGAGTTTTCAACTATATCGCGGTAAATTTATTTATAGCTTCATTTTGTTTTGGGGCCTCTTCTATCATTTTACCTTTCTCCTCCTTATCAATCCCCAATTTTTATTGATATTCAAAATATTTTCCTTGATGAATTCTGACAGAACCTAGTGTCTTTTAGTTGCCTTTCCAAGAATCAGTGTGTTTTTTTTTTTATTTATGGATTGTATTTTTCGGTTCTTTGAATTTGCCTTGCTTCATTTTTCTTCTCCTTCAATATCCTTATATTTTAGTTTTAGTCTTCTAGCTTCCCAAGATAATGCTGTGATTGTCTCTGATTTATGCCTCTCATTTCCAAACTATGCTATTTTTTAAAGAAGAGCTGGCCTTGTAAATATTTATCTTTACCTCACAAGAAGACCTCAAAGGGCCCTGGAGCAGAAAGGGGGCTCCCCTTGATGGTCTAGCACTGAAGAACGTGTCTTTCCGTGCACTGCTTGGTCTGTCCTGTATGTCTAGTGCTGGGTGTCTGCAGAGGTCAGCTTTCACCAGTGTTCCATTGTTGTATTACTTTTTAGGTGTTGAATTGAAGAACAATAATATTTGGTCAAGTCTCAAGATGGCATGGGCCAGTGCCTGTGCCTGAACTAAAGTCCTCATTCCCTGCACTCTGACCTCAGTCCCAAATGCACCATACTTGGGGCAGCAACAGTTGACCTTCTAGTGAGGTCTTACCAGTCCTCATCCTTAGTACCAGTTCCACAACCAGCTCAGCTCATTGTGGTAAGTTCTCCAGCTCCTGCTTCCAGTTAACACCCTCAGCAGACCTTTGCCTTCCCCCCCACCCCAGACTCCCCCCTTCCCACCCACTCTTTACCTTTCTCGATCATCTACTCTTCCTACCAACATTCCTTCTCCTCACTACTACTGCATAGCTGCCAGTCTAGGCTTCCAGGCTTCCCGTATCATTAAGGTTTGCCTCTTGTAGCAGGACTAATGTAACCCCGTGACTGACCCTACTCCCTATGACTCCAGTGCAGCTTCAGCTCCATCATCTTCATTTTGATGGGTTGTTCCTCCTTGGGCTGGCAGCTGTGGACCAGCTCCATTGTGGAAGTCTAGCAAACATCTTTGTTATCTAACCTAACTGGTTGCCACCAAACCTTTGACAAGGTTTGAAAGGCTTTTAAAGACTGCCTTTCCTTGGACACTCTCCTTCAAGCCTTGAATAGAGCACCTTAGAGTTCTCTTTTTATCTTTAAGTAGCTCTCTAAGCATAACCAATATATATTCAATTCCAAGTAATATGAAACCACACCTGATTTTTCTATTCTTCTTCTTTTCTTCTTCTCCTTCTCCTCCTCCTCCTTCTCCTCTTCCTCCTCTTCTCTTCTTCTCCTCCTCCTTCTCCTCCTCTTCTTCTTCCTCCTCCTTCTCCCCCTTCTCTTCTTTCTCCCTCCTTCCCATCTTCCCTCCTTCCCTCCCACCCTCTCTCCCTGTTTTTCTCTCTGTCTCTCCTGAGCTCTTGCTACCTAGTACTTTTGAGCTGCCTGCCTCAGCCTCCAGGTTCTGGGACTACAGAGTTTACCACCAAATCAATGTGTTCTCCTTCTTCCATACTTAAAAAAATTAACTACAAAGGATCACACTTTATTGTAGCACTTTGGGCATATTTTCTTATAAAAACCCACATAAAGTTATTAATCCTATTTTAACAGTGAATTTTTTACAAATGGCAAGAGCTCCTCTGTTACAGCCCATGTTACTGTGCAAGAATTAGAGATGGGGATGGCATAGAAAATGTGTTGTTTTGCTTAATACAATAAAATACAATCCACAAAAACCAAATGTTGGGCTGCCTCAGGGCAACGTCACATGCTATGCAAACCTTAAAGCCTGAGTTTCATCCCCTGAACCCACATAAACGTCCAAGAAGAGAACCAGCTCTATGAAGTTGTCTTACAACCTCTACATGAGCACCATCGAACACACATTCCCCTCCAAAAAAAACCGTGAATCAAATATATTTAAATTTTACCATACCGAATGTGACAGCAATGAGGCAGAAAGCAAGTGCAGATCAATGTGGCCGAGGTCTGCAGGCTGTGGTGTACTCAGCAGTGTAGAAGATACCCGTCCACTCTAGCTTCTCCTCCCACAGTTCACCAGGTGCTTCTCCTGAAGCTGCTTAGTGTACGAATTTTTCCCTTGGCATTTCACTCTTGTTATAATTTAGAACCCTTTGTGCTTCCTAAATACCTTCTTATAATGTTTGTCTATTTAGAAATAAAGCTTCATGTTTAGAACAGCAATGTATTATTAAAGAATAAACATGCTTATTATCCACGTTATTGGTCTATTAGGACTGTTATTACTGATGTTGTTATATTGTATGTGTATGTGTACATGTTTATGCCGATGAGTGTGGCACATGCGAGTAACAGTACGTATGCTGTGTGGTCAGAGGACAGCTAAGGCATTGGTCCATGCCTTCCTCCCTGTTTTTGATAGGGGCACTTGTTTGTCCCTGCGTGTGCCAGACTAGCTCACTCGCGGATTCCCGGGAATTACCTTGCCTCCCGTTTCACAATAGGAGTACAAGGATTACACACATGTGCAGTGATGAGTGACTTTACGTGGAATCTGGGATCTGAATTCAGGTCCTCACGCTTGCTCAGAAAGCACTTTTCCCCACAGCATCCACCCATCCTCGACTCTTACTACTTTCACTGGTTCTCAAGACACAGTTTTGTAGATTTCAGCTGTTGTATTTATTTGCCTATTGTCCTGTTAGTGGATGGTTTAGGGAAAATAGGATCTAACCACAGTGCCCAGACTCAGAATACCCATGCTTTCTCTGTCAAGGTCAAAAGTTTCTAATCCCCTCTTGACTCATGAATAATTTCAAAATCTTAGAAAATGTATGATGGTGGGGCAGTGCTGGAAATGAGACTTGGCTGCAGAGTCCTTGCCTGGCATGCACTGGCTTTGATCCCTGGCACCTCAGAAACTAAGTTGGAATGACTGCCACGTGCTTTTAAGGGTCACTTGTGTTGCTTAATGCATTAGACAATTTGAACACCTTCCTCTCATCCTTGCAGACAATCTGTGTTCTATAATTTTGGGTTTCAGGGTTCTAAGAACTAAGTATTACAGTCTGGGTTTTATTCCTGCTACCCTTCCTTCCCCCAGAAGTTCATATATTAGAAATATATGGGGTTTTTAGAAGATAATTCAGGTTAAATAAGGTCCTAAACCAAGTCTGCAAGTGGCTTTGTAAAAAGAAAAGGGATCATTTTCTCTTCCTTCACCCATGCATAGATACGGTGTGCTCCTACACACAGACCGGGACAGCACAGAATCAAGATCAGACCTTATGATGATGTTTACCTCAGGGGAACTACAACTTTGAACCCCACAGTTCACAATACTGTGAGCAATGGATTCCCGTAAGTAGAATTCTGTTATAGTAGCTCAAGTAGACCAATATACTAACTTGTTAATTATTGTACTATTTGGATGTTTAATGATATATCTGTATATACATATACACACATGTGAAAACAGACAGACACACAGGCAGACAAGCAGACACACACACATGCATACATACAGATACACAGACACATGCCTACAGAGAGAGATACATACACACATAACACACAGACACACACAGACACACACACACACACACACACACACACACACACACACACACACACCCCTCTTTTTCTTTTTCTGGAACTTTCAGTTACCCAAAGCCCTATATTAATTTCCACATGATTTTGAGTTTGTCTTCTGTAAATGTCTGTCATATTTTGCATGAACTGTTTGGAGAGGACTAAGTGCATATGTATTTTAGAATTCTGAGATTCCTTATAAAATACTTCTTTCAAAATTACGGAGTAAATCTTTTTTTCCTAACAAAGGCTTCTGCCCTGTCAGCTTTGTCTGATACCCGTAAAGCCACATTCCCTTACCATTAACTAGTAATTTCCTTGTATATAATTTCCAACATTATAATCATCATTTATGTGCCATTAAGTTTTACATGTATATCTTGTAACAATTTTACTTCTAAAACCCACTTTTGCAGGTTTCTGTGTATCCTGTCAATCCTGATAGACTGTGGACTCTCCATTTGTCTTACTTTTTCTATGATTTATTTTTTCCTTTATTTTTATTTTATTTATATGAGTGTTTTGTCTTTATATATGCACATGAACCACATACAGACCTGGAGCTTGCTGGATGATTCCAGAAGGGCATCAGATCCCATGGGACTGGAGTTACAAGTGATTGTGAGCTGCCATGTGGGTGCTGTGAACTGAACAAGGGTCCTCAGGCAGGGCAGTAAGTATTCTTAACTGCTGATCCGTTTCTCCAGCCCCGTTGTTCTGCGTTATGATCCTAAAACTTAGTTCCTTTGTATTTCATTTTCCTGAATGTGCAGGTTCGAGAATTTCTATGCCCTGTAGTTTTTAGTGATTTTAATATTTTAACATCCATGTGTTTGAAACGTAATAATCTCTGAAGATGTCTGTCAATCTGCATTGTTCATCACATAAAGGGCTCAGAACTGTCACTTGCATATTCTTTCCTGCACTACATGTTACTGTTGGCATGGTGTATTTCAGGATTATGCTATGACCCTTAACCAGCTAATGAAAGCAGAGAAATGCACAGGATAGTGGAGTGACATGCAAGGAAACGCAACTTTCATCAAGTCGACATCTCATTTGCTTACACACTTAGCAGTTTTGATCATTTGTCTTTAAGTCATTACAGTCCTTAAGCCAACTTTCTTCTTTCTGAAGTCTACCCTTTAGATATGCCATTATTTATACAAATTTAGGCTGGGCCTTATTCTAGTCAGAACTTTTAAGTTAGCGTTTGGCTCTCTTCTGCATCACTTGCCTAATTTTTTTTCCCAAAGGAGTTCACTTTAGCTCTGTTGTTCTTTTATAGGTATCTTCTTTAATTACAGCTACTAGGATGTGTTCTTTTTCTTCTGTATCCTCAAGTTAAGTGTGTGTGTGTGTGTGTGATATTGTGTTTATGTGTATGTGGAGAGACAGGGTTTCTCTGTGTGGCTTTAGCTGTTTTGGAACTTGCTCTGTAGACTAGGCTGGTATCAAACTCATAGAGATCCTCCTGCCTCTGCCTCCTGGGTGCTGGGATTTAAGGTGTGCACCACCACCACCACCAGGCTTGATCACTTTTCTTGATGAAGTTCGAGGGTTCTAGCTACATTTGGGAACTTCTGTTCCGATAAGCCAGTCTGAACCTGTTTCAAGTCACCTGTGCTGTCATGTGTGGCCACCACACCTGCTGAGCTGTCTTAATACAGCTTCCAGGTTGTTTAGCAAACTCCTTTAATTTTTTGGACTTTTGCTTGTAGGGTTTTGTGGGTAAGAGGCTTTTATTTGGTTAAGGTTGGTCTGAGTTGGGGCTGGGAGATAAGGTGGGCTTTGGCTATCTTCTTTGTTTTTGCTTATTTAAATCCCACTGATATTATATATGCTGGATGAAATGTTATGTACCAAGTTTGTTTTATGTTTATGACTAACTCAAGTTGCACCTTTGGGCATGACTATGAAGGTTCATTGAGGCAGAAAGACCTACTGATAAACGGGACAGCATCATCCCATGGGTTACAATCTAGGAGTGGATGCAAAAGAAAGCTCTCTCTGCTTCCTGACTGCAGATCCGGTGTGTCTAGCTGCCTCATGCTCCTGTTCACTGACTGCCCTGCCACGACTGACTGCTTCATCTAGCTGTGTGTCAAATCAGCTCTTTATCCCTAAGCTACTTTTATAAGATATTTTGCCACAATGATGAGAATTGTAACTAATATAAAATTCCCAGTCTACTATGTTCCTTAATCCACCAAGTCCATTATCATTTAAAAAATATTAAAAAATATTTAAAAAATATTTCTGCAGTAAATTTCCATTGAGCATACATTATTTTATAACATTTGACAGGAGGAAAAGAAAAGGCCAGTATTATTGAGTGACTAGATGTAATAGTCACGGCATGAGTGCTTCAAACAGCGCTTTTTAAAAGTTTGACTGTTAGAAAATTTATGTCTTCAGGAATGAGTTGTGGCCAGTAAATTTCAAAGAAAAAGGAAGGTCGGTAAATCAAGAACAACTTATAGACACAGAAGAGAGATGAGGCTTTCTTTCAGGGCCTTATAAACCAGTAAGTAAGAAAAGAGTATCAAAGACAACATTAAATTATTTCAACATTAATTTATTGCTTTCTAGACAGCCTTAGTTATACTTTATGCTGCCTAATAAGTAGGCAGGAGTAATGAGCCTTTGACTGACAGGAGGTGTTTTTCTGTCTAAAATGATGGGTTCTCTTCCCCATTTCTCTACACTATGTGGTTTTGAAGAGTTATTTTTATTCAGTTGTTATAAATTTAATCTTTCTCTAAGGAAATTTTCTGGATGAACTCATTAAGAACAGATTTTGCTCTTTAATAGACTGTTAGTTTCAGGTGACAAGAGGAATGCCATTTAAAAATGTCTTTAAACTCACCTTGTTATTGTGTAACTAACAAAACACTGACATACAGCAGGCGCAGAATCAATGCTGAATGGAAGAAAGAGTAGTTCTGTCTGCTAGAGAACCTGCAGTGTCATCATATGAAGTCTGTTAGGTGGATTCAGAAGAGACTCATGTAATGAGGCTGAAGAGCAGGAGTGGGCTGTGTTCCCTTCGCAGTGGGTCACTGGCTTTGAAGAATATTATGGGTAAGTGATGTGAGGGGCTCAAAGATCACAGGGCCACTGCATACTACTTTAGGTCCTTCTTGAGATTTTCATCTTGGACACATCCAGTAAGTCTATGTATGTATAATGCATGTGTCTATTCTCCAAGTGAGGATATAAAAGGAGGGAAAAGAAATGATTTCTGCAATGGAAGTAGACATGGGAAATGAATGGACATCATTACAAATTATCATTCTACAAAAGAGTATCAAGGAATTGTTGCCCTGGAAGGGAGCTGAGTTGCTTGGTCAGCTAATCTGGCAGCTTCCAGATCAATTGGAAAGATTCTTTCCATCCAAGGTCCTCTATGGCTGTTTGTCACCAAAGGACATGCTCCAAGAAGAGGCAGATCATTGACATGACAGTTACTGTGATGTGTAGTTTATGGGCCTGGTTATGCACACTGTATCCTAAAGTTTCTGTAGTGTTGATCATGTTTTATTTGCTTTTTATCTCCAACTTGAGGCACTCTGATGGATAGAAAATTAGTATTTAATAAGTATTTGCTGAAAAAAATGACAAAGGAGGCCTGTTCAAATGAGTAGCACAGCTAGACAGAATCCTGGGAAATGACCTTGTTATATCTCAGAAAAATGAATGTCAGACTAAGCAACTGGGAAGTCAATATTGATTTATTTCATTTCATGCAAACTTTTCCATGTTTATTTCATACACAATGAAATCTCCATGGATAACTTCTTAACACCTAGGAAAGCCTTCCAGAATAGTCCTAATCAAATGTTTCCTATGTGTGATATTCTGGAATTTTTAAAATTACTTTGAGGAAATACATTGTTTTTTTTTTCATTCCCAAGCCAATTGGTTATTTAATATCATATAAAGACATAATGTCAATGGGACTATCCAATGGTAGTTTTGAAGACTAAGTTTGGTTTTGACATTACTTGAATTTTCCTTGATTATAAAGGCCTGGAAAACAGTTGTCCAATTATATATCCTTTGTACATGTTGATGTTCTTTGCACAAAGGTCATAGCCAAAGGAATAGACTGCCATGCCCTTCATTTTGGTAACACCTGTTTGCCATGGGATGCAGGGTTGGATGTTGGGTTGAGTAGCTTTCAAACAGAAGCTACTGCAAGCTAGTCTTTAGGCTTGTTGGCAACTACATGTGACTTTGGGGTATCAATGATGGCCCTTCCTTCTAGTCCAGACAGTTCCACATTTTTCTTAGTTTTTGAATTTTTCCTTCCTTGTGATATCACATGGACTCGGAAGCAGCCTTTACCAACCTTTACTTGCTGATGATCTTCACAAAATCCTAGAAACCGCTATATTTTATTTTTTCTTAAGATAAATTCCATATTTTATATATCAATTATATATTTATTGGACAGTACTGACTTTTCTTCTTCTCACACTGTGGAGAGGCATTACTGACTGCTCATGGCAATCTGGTTTTATAAGAATTAGAGTTGCTCACATTTGAGAGATGTCAAATAGTTTTAACCTTAAGATGAAACCTCTTAAACATTGTTAGGGCTGACTGAATGCTAAGGGAATAAACTTTCTCTGAACTAACATGAGTTTCTTTACCCTGTTGTCAAATACTATATCCAGTATTATCCAAAGCCATGTCTTACTACAGCATAACTCCTGGTTCCTGGTGTGGGGACATGCCACTTTAACAGGATATTTAGTATGCACTGTGTATTGTTTTAATTTGTGAGTATATACAATGTCACAGTGCTACACACACGTACACACACACACACACACACTACACACACACACACACACACATATATATATATATATATATATATATATATATATATATATATATATAAGATAACAGAAACTTGGAGTTTATATACATATAAACAGCCTTAAAAATTAGGCCTTCAAATGAAAATGCATTTTCGTTATACTTTGTTAAATGCTTTTTCTCAATTTTTGATTTCACTTACTGGTTTTTATCACACTAGCTGTATGATCCAATATCAAGGTCGATCTGGATTCTCCCATCTCACCTTCCTGTAGATGTAACCAACCTTCTTATTAAATAAGAAACACAGAACCAATGCAAAGAAAAAAGCCAAGAGGTCAGAGCTAAGAGCTAAAACCTTACCCTTCCTCCTGCAGTGGTCCTACCTCTCCGAACTCACTACCCCTGTGTTAATGTCTTTATATAGTGTTCCTGTTCTGCCTTCTCATTGGTTGTAAACCCAACCACATGACCGCCTCGTCACGGCCTGTCTGTATAGGCCTCCAGGTTTTCCTTGCTTGGTATTGAGATTAAAGGCATGTGTGTCCAATAATGGCTGTATCCCTGAACACACAGAGACTTACCCAGCTCTGCATACCAAGTGCTGGGATTACAAGTATATGCCACCACTGCCCTGCTTTCCTATGGCTTGCTAATAGCTCTGACCCCCGGGCAACTTTATTTATTAACATACAAATAACATTTTAATACAAATAAAATATCACCACCTTCCCAAGTGCCAACCACACCAGGCTCCAAGTTCATGTTCATTCATGTTCAAGATAGACAGTGAAACCAGAATTCATTCTGATTTTATTTTCTTATCTCTGCCCTTGGCTTTCTCCTATCCCCTCACCCACAGTCAGAACTTTTAAAAAATAAAATTAGTTTAAAAAGTACCTTGACTTTGCTTTACAACCTTTTCTGGCTTTCCCATTCAGCTGAGACTGAAGTTCCAAGTTCCCGGAGCTCTTCCCTTCCGGTTCCTGCTGGTCTCTCCCCTTCCGGTTCCTGCTGGTCTCCCAGTGTCCCCCTCTCAGCACAGGGCGCCACAGTGGAGTCCTTTCTGCTTTGTGCACACACCCGGTTTCCTGTGTTCCATCTTTTCTGTTGTTTCTTGTTCTTCCTTTGTGTTCTGAGTCATTCTTCTACCATGGCTTCACTTGACTTCTTTCTTCTCTTCCTGAAGCCTAAGGTACAATGTCTTTCAGATTATCCTTGTCTACTCATTGTAAGTGAGTAAGGCTGTGTGGTATTATACCTACTTATGCCTTATGTTTAATATTTCCAGAATAGTCTTTGCTTCATTATCTGCTTATTTTTCACAGACTCTAAGCTCTATGAGGACAAGGCTTAATGTTACTGCTTTCAATCACATTGCATAGCCTGTCCCAATATTGTTCTTGGCAGGATAAAGTATTCAGTAAATACATGTTCAGTAAATGAATTCTCTTGAAAGAGTTGTTTTATTTGTTTGGTAGGCTGCCTTGATAGTAATCTTGCTTTGAAGTAATTACTTTGGTTAGAAAAGCATGTGTGTTGTGTTCAGTATTCAGAAAGAGTAAACGGTTGACTATGCATCTTTCCTTGGCTTGTAATGTGCTTAAAACTAATTGCAGCAGCGAAGCTTTAGGGACAGCATAAGCATCAAAGGTACATCGTATTTGCAGCATTGGAGGCCAGGTAGCAGTACTGCCCAAATCTTCTAATGATCTCCTTATAATTACCAATCCCTAAGAAAAGTTTCAGGTGTTTCCTGTGATTGAAATCTGCTTAACCATGCAGAATTCTTTTCTTCTCTTGTGTGTGTGTGTGTGTGTGTGTGTGTGTGTGTGTGTGTGTGTGTGATTTATTGGGTGGGGAGGCTGTAGAAAGGGAATCCCGAGAAGGGAGGGAGCAGTCTTCAGGCAGATGGGAAAGAGGGTAATGGAATAAACCTGACAGGAAAGCAGAGCAGGGGAGGTGACCAGCTGGAGGGGACATGGGGAGGGAGGTGAACTAAAGAGAACAAAACGTAATTACACATATTTATGATGCAGAATGCTTTGGCTTACCATTCTAAAGACTAAAATTGTTCTTTGCCCACTTGGAATTTGGGAACTATTAGTATACATTTGTACCTATGAATATCAGATTCTTGTAGAAATTCCAATTCAATATACTCATGACTTCATAATAAAATTAAAATTTGAATCCATGGCTTTAGATTTTTACCTGGAACCTCAACATTTATGGACACCTGTGCAATGGATTGGAGATACTTTATGCATCTGTTGCTTCCCCAGTAAATGTATTTATTCTAGTCAAACTTAACGTGAGGTAGATCTAATATTTTTACAGCATCTTCAAATACACACAATAAATACTTTTCTAAGACACATGATGTGTCCAAGCTGGGGTCTGGGGCCCAGGATGAAGCTCCATTGGTGAAGTATTTGCCTAGCATTCACAAAGCAAGTTGGATGTGCAGTACCACATAAATCAGGCTTGGGAATACATATCTATATACATCACAGCACCTGCATCTATTTCTCAAGGAACATCACATGCGGTGGAGGGAATAGTGGTGATACAGATTATGAGAAGCAGAATGTCAGGAGAACTACTGTGAAGCAGCCTCTCATAGAAATGGCTGCATGAAAAAGATTTAAAGAATGGTATTATCACCAGAGATGCTAATGCAGATGGGAAAAATCTCATGGGGGTCACACTCCTCGACGAGGAGCTATAGGCAACTGGTGACTGCTGAGAGAAGAAGAGTTAACCTGTCCTGGGATGAGCTCCTTAACTGGTTATCCAATACAGATGGTCATTCCTGCGTCCATATACACACAGACAACAAAACAGGTGCAGTAGGTTGTGTTTATATAAACGCACACACACACACACACACACACACACACGCATGCACACAGGCACATGCAGGCACACAGGCACGTGCAGGCACACATGGGCACACAATGCACACATGAACACAAAGGCGCATACACACACACACACACACACACACACGCACACACACGCATGCACACAGGTACGTGCAGGCACACATGGACACACAATGGACACACAATGCACACATGAACACAAAGACACACACACACACACACACACACACACACACACCTGTAGTGATAACAGTAAGGGAAGAAGAGGCTGTCAATTTGAGACTGAGGGGGACATGGAAGGCATTGGAGGGCAGGGGCTGGGAGCTGTCCTGAAGGGAGGGGTAAAGTGATGGTCATTGTATTTTAAAATGTATACATAAAAAACAAGTGGATGCCAGAGGGTCAGAAGTCAAGATCATCCTCTGCTACATATCAAATTCAAGAAGAGCTTGGGCCATGTGAGACTTTCCCTGTTGCACAATCTACCTAATGTGAAAAACTTGAGTAGTGTCTACCACGTGAATTATTGGTGGACAATGGCTGTTTCTCTGGACACTACATATCCCATCAGCCTCTCTCTTGGACTCAAGTAGTCCCTGAGACCGTTCAAATCTGTGCATGATCTCCAGCAATATCTATATATTCATGGTATGAGGTATCCTCAGTGTTCCCTTCCTCAGCATTCCTTCTGACTGGATGACATTGGTGTATTCGAAAAGTAGGTCCAAAGAATGGAATTGGGCTCCCTGAATCACAGCCTGTATGTGTCTTACCCCCAAAAGCCAAACACATGAACTTAACATGAATCAGAAACAAACTCACATTTTGTTATGATACTGACATATCATAACAATAGTTATATGCCAACAATAGTTATCATATCCACCAGCTAAAAAGAATATGGCATCATTATGTGTATTATATCATATGTACTATGTTATTATAGTACTTATTTTTCAGTCATTTTACATACAAGAAACGTGAAAAACAAAGAAGATTTTAAGAGTTGAGCAAACTTACTCAGATTACAGAATAGAGTAGCTGATAACTAAATTAGATCTAAGGTTTTACTTTTCATACATGAGTTAAAGTATAGACCTCAAACTAATCCCACTGCATGTTTTTAAATAAAGTTTTATTGGGTTACTGGCACTCTCATTACTCTGAGTACTATCTTAAATTGCTCAGTTGCTACTGTAGTACAGATAAATAAATGGAGCAGAATTCATACAACTAGCAAAGCTTAAAATACCTGGTATCTAGCTGACATGTGTATTATAGAATGTTCCACCGAATTCCCAAGGTAACTCTCATACTGGATACAATGAAAAGGCAACCTTTAATTTTATATTAGTGTACCATCCCACACTAATTGGAATTTAGCAAAGTATTAACTTCATGTTTCTACTTTTTGTATTTTTCTGTTCTATAATATGCTTCATGAATAACCTCCTTCTCATCTACCTTTTGGAAGTTGACAATCCAGCTTTTCCTTTTGCTCCTGACATTACCTCCCAGAGGAGTTTAGGAGGCAAGCTGTAGGGTGAAGTGGTGAAAAACTACTCATGTGTTTTCTCACTTCCTTATCCTTACACCATTGACGAGAAGAATACGTAGTGAGTTTGTAGTTTGTTCCTGTAGATTCTATCCCACAGTGTCCAATCCATACCCAGGAGAAGAAGAGGTAAGGCCCAGTGTTTCTCTGAAGTTCAGAAAAGGTTTTCTTGTTGTTGTTGTTAATTTGATTATCTGTTTTTAATCCTTTCTGCCTATAGCATTCCTATCTTTAGCAAGGGCCTGGAGTGCACTTGTCCCTGCTGAGAGAGAAGCCAAGACCAAAGGATCAACTTGGACCCTGCTGGGAGACCTTACTTATCCCACGTGATCTTTTTTCCAACTCATTCTTAGTACTTTTATACATTGCCACAAAGATATGTAAATCATGTGTGAACCAATAACTACACTGTTGGCACAGCCCAGGTCCCAGCTTTCCCATGTATGTTTTGTAGGTCTTCATTGTCTTATCAATTCTTTCCCACTTTTGCATAAGAAGGTACTGATGAACATTAATATATAAACATCTCTAAATCCACCATAATTTGTTTTTAAAATTGTATAGAGTCATTAATAATTAAGCTCTCAATAATCAAAGCTAATTCTATCAGCATAGGTAATCTGATAAACAATATTGCTATAACAATGTAAGAAAACTCTTGAATCTACAAGAGAAGGGAAAAAAATCAAAGAGCTTCATAGCAGGAAATTTTATTCCTAATGCAGTTAGCTTTGCATTACTGCAACAAAACAACACAGTAACTTCAGTGAAATGACAAGGCTTACCTTGCTCATCATGGCCCTGGCCTCATGATGTCGTGAATACCAATGGCAGCAGTGTGTCTCAGGGCTCATGGCCACACGATAAACTGACACAGAAACAAAGGATGAACAGAGCCAACCTAACACCTCATGTGAATTCAAAGTGGCTGTATGAGAACTACCTAGTAATTGAGTGCACATTGGCCAGTGATCTAACAACTGGACTCATTTCTGGAAAGTTCTCCAGCCCCCAACGGCACCGTCCTTCCCGGCAGGACTTCTAGCCCTGCATAATTCTGGAGGAAGCAATCCACATTCACATCACAGCATTTCTTCATGGTAAGTTGCAGTTATCATTTACTTTATCAAGCGTTGTGGAGATAGATCAGTGGGTAAGGACTTGAGTCCCTAACATACATGTAAAATAAGGGAATGGCTACACATGTTTGTATCAACAGTACTAGAGAGCAGGGAGAGAAAGAACCCAAGAACTTCCCAAAACAGCAGTTGTTGGGTTCAGTGAGAGTCTGTCAGGGTAAAATGGGGTGGAAGTAATAAAGCAGGACACTTAACACCCTCCTATGGCCTCAGCACATGCAGAACCGCACACACATAGGTAGAAACACCACATCACACCACCACACTACACCACACCTCTATGCACACACATTATCTCTGTCTCACACACAGTCACATACACATAGGAAACTGGCTTTATCATATAACACAAAGGAAACATCATTTTTGAATTTATATGAATAAATGTCAAATATCAGACAAAAATGCCAAGTTATTCTTTTTTAATAGACTGCTAAGTAAATATGGGGCAGAATTAAATGGCAATACTGTTGCTTTTAACTTCTGAGAATAAATCCCAAAGATGCTCACATATCCATGTGTCAAGCAGCATTATTTACAGTAGCTAAGCTATGTGATCAGCTTAGGAGCACTGGTGGATATGCAGAGGAAATGTGGAGCCATGTATAATGGAGTGTGACTCATCATAAAGAAGAAAGCAGTTGTGTTACTGCTATGGAAGTGGAAGCAACTGGAGACTGTCATGATGAATGAAACAAGCCAGTCTTCCATGATGTCCCAGTCAAATCCCTTAGGATTCATTTCACATGCTGAAGTTAACATGTCAGGAAACTAGCCAGGCGGTGGTGGCGCACGCCTTTAATCCCAGCACTTGGGAGGCAGAGCCAGGCGGATCTCTGTGAGTTCGAGGCCAGCCTGGACTACCAAGTGAGTTCCAGGAAAGGCACAAAGCTACACAGAGAAACCCTGTCTCGAAAAAAAAAAAAAAAAAAAGGACATGAATATGAAGGACAGACTATTGGAATAAACAAGATGAAAAGCAGCAGAGGGAGGATAAAAATGGGCAGTAGAGGGGATGAATACTACTTAACATAGTATGTGTGCACAGAAATGTCATAACAAAACCTGCACATTGTATAATTAATGTACAATTATTAACAAAGAGATAGTGCTGTTAGAATTTGTTTTTATATTAATTCTTTATTATTGAGATTTTATACACACATACAATTTAAAATGATCATATCCACCACACTTTTCTCCCACCCAACTCCTTCATTTATCACCCACAAACACATCTCACTCCAAAGTTTGTGTCTTCTTTTGTTATAGCTTGATCTGTGTTTGGGTTGACAAAACCGAAGGATGTCTGTCAAATGACTGCTGCAGTGTTTCATAAATCCAGGGGGACCTCAGTTCTTAGTAATTAGCTCTTCTAACTTTTCCTAAGTTCCAGCTACCATAATCCTGCATCAGCTTGAAGCTGTTGTGGATTCTCTGTGGTTGCTAGGAAAGCAATAATGGAGTGAGAAGGAAGCTTTCCTATTCTTCTGTGAGGAAGAGGAAATACCCTCCCCAGCTTTCTTGAAAAACCAGTGTAGATTCCAGAAAAGACTTCTCATAGTTAGTGTTATTTATAAGTGATGCAATGTTATTCATTAAGTGGCGCTGTTTACCATGTGAGAAAAGCCATGAGGTACAACAAAACCCACTATAAGAGTTTATTAAGGAAAAGGAACAGAAGGGGTGTGCATAGCCTATGGAATGACCCTGTAAGAACAGGGGGAAGGAATAGGTGAGACCTGCTTTTATAGGTCCCCTGCACATGTGCATATGGGCTTACATAGCTGTGCCATGCATGCGCATAGATTGTGCCATCACACTGCGCATGGATTACATAGGATGTAAGGCCCTAGGATGACTAAGCATCTTTCCTGGCTACAGGACAGCACATGTACGGTCATGTAGTGGGGTAGTGGCTTGGAATTCTAACCCTTAGAATCAGCTATCTATTATGTGTTCTATACTTCAGGTACATTGTGAGTTAAAATTATTTCACTAGCTGACCTGAGGATATATCACCATGGAAATAGTTGTCAGTCTGACAAAATGCATTTTATTGCCACCTACAAAATATATTTTAAAATAAAAAACATTTGCATCTTAAAGATACCTCTTCATTTTGGTTCTATCATGCAAATTGTGTTTTTCAGAATGGTTAAGACTAATGGTCACCATCAGATGCCATCTGAGAGTATCTATTATGTCAAATGTCATAACACAAATTCCCTTATTTATTTTCATCCATGAATTCAAATCTATGGCATAGTTATGGCACAAGTGAGGAAATTAGTTTTTATTTTAATATGAATGGCATTTAGCACCAAACTGGTAAGGCAAACCCTCTGAGTTGTGAAGTTAGTTGACTTTGATTCCTTTTTCTACTTTTATTTTCACTTTTTCCATCAAATATAGAAATACTTAAGTCACAGTATTTTGGGATGTTTTTTGGTCGTATGCTCTTTACTCTCCAAGAGCTCCTACTTTGTGCACACTAGGATATTTGATACCACAGCAAATGACTTCTCTGTGTACTTTTTGTATTTTGGCCCTTTTCTCCTTTCTCTACTATGGTCGGAATAATTTTGTCATCTTATCTTCAAGTAAACTAACTTCTGCTTCTTTATTATCTAATCCACTATATCCATCTAGGAAATTTTCCATATGGGACTTTGTATTTCACATCCCAGAAGCTTCATTTGTCTCTGTTTTATAGTCTGTTTCTCTCATAATTGTATCTACTTTCCAGTTAATTCTTGGCTATTGGGGATTTGGGTTTATTTTTCCCTTTAAAGAGTATTGAAAAGATTTTGAAAGAGTAAAATAGTTATAAGTGAGAGGGTGAACTTAACAAATTTGTATGATAAAATATTACTCAGATATTGATGAGAGATAAAAAGGAGAATGAGCGTAAACTGTTATTGAGAAATGAGGTGAACAGAGGATTGAGAGGATCTGGAAGACAGACTGATGTCTCCTGCTCTTGTGACTTGTTTCCCAACCTGTCTGAACTCACTGCTACCAGCTCTACTCCAAACATTCTGAGCTCTGTGCTTGGGCAGTATTTTCTCTCAACCTGGAATCTTACTCATTCCTCCAGGCTAAGTGAATCCAGATTCCCTCTCTTCCTTTAAGTCTCCTCTATCCTTATTCAATTTGAAATAGGACCAAACATTTAGCAATCCCTTAGTGTGTAATATTTATTTTAAGAAATGATCTGGGATATTATTTTTTGCAGTATGAGCTTTTCTTAAGATATGGAAAACTATTAACTAACTCATCCTCAGTAGGACACCAACGACTTACCAAAGTAATAGTTCCATCTGAGTTGAGCTTGGTGAGTCAATGAGTTTATTGGTTACAGAACATAGGTAAGGAGTTCTTATAAGAGCATAGATGAATGCATCTTGCCGTGCCACTGGAGCATCTCACCAAAGCACATGGATGGGGTACTGCTTTTACCTCCTGTACACTCTATCATTTCCACAAACCATATGCAGCTGAGACAGAATGACATAGCTGGCAGAAATATGTAGGAGGGACTGATTGGAATGTCATGTGATGTTGATTAAACCATTCTGAGGGCATGCCAACAGGCTTCATCCTGTGACGGTCTCTCGGGTCACTACAGCTACACCAATAGAGTTATTCTGAGGACAGCATCCAACATATAATTATTTCATGTTATTCTCATAATTCAACTTTTTCTCTCCTCTTCTTTCCTTAGTTTGGAATTGGAGGAGTAATTTTTGTAAAGTAAGCAGAGAATATATAGTTTTGAAGCTTCTGCTTCTGTCCCTGTTTTTTTCAAGGATTTGGAAACCAGCCTAGCTTTAAGTGTTATCTGTTGAGAGAGTCGCAGAAGCTTGGGAGTGGTTATATGCTGAAGATGAACTACTCCCAACGTGTCTTCATTGTGACTCACAGTTACTGTGAGAACATGGACTCTGAGTTAGTGCTAAAGCCTAGATTTCCTGCTTACCAAGCTGTTTTGCCATGGGGAAGATGTTTAACGCTCTGGGTTCGTGATACCATTTTCATATGCCTTGGTTTTGGAGCCCCATGAAACTGGAAAAGTTATATTTAGTCAGTTATATGATGCACTCAACAGAAACTCAACAAGTTTCAGCTTCCTTGTTCCTTCCTTTCCCACTATTTTACCTTTGGCATGCTTGCCAACCAATGATTTTACTTTCACTCATTACTTTTTTGACCACTGTATTAGAAATTGGGGAAGCAGAGACAGTATCAGTTAAAATGGGGTTTAGAAAAAATACATGGTGGCTAAGTATTGTACGTTTTTTCTGGGTAAAGAGCCTGAGGTCTCTCAACTTTAAGTTACCCATTGGTCTTCAAGACTCAACCATGTCATTTTCTTCTCCTTCACTATGACACCCAACTGGGCCAGTCTGGGTGAGGTAACCCTCTCCCTTGTTATCACTTCTTCCTGCTCTGTTCCTTTCTTAGCTCTTATTACACTTATAATTTTCTAAGTGATGTTCCTTCATTACAGTATATTCCTCTGAGGGAAAAAGAACATCTTATTCATGATCATTTTGCTCAGTGCTTTTTTAATATCTTAAAATTATCTTTTGACTAAAGAACAAAAGTTAATAATAACTAAAAAATCAGGATTGTTTAGGTCTATGTGGGAGAAAATCTAGGGTTACCTTAGGTAGAAGGAAGTAAGACACTTTAATTTTAACTGAAGGGGTAATTAGTGTGTGTGTGTGTGTGTGTGTGTGTGTGTGTGTGTGTGTGTGTGTGTGTATGCATGAAAATAAAAGCATACTGATTTATTATTGATTCTAGGGACTGTATTGATTCTTTCTTGTGCCCTAGGCTAGTTAGTAATATTGATGTATAATGGATTTAGCATGACAAAATAGACACTGTAGTCCTTGGAGAACAGAAGCTACAAAGCACACTTTGAAAGTTCCCTGTGGAGAGAGGAAAGCAAAAGTTTCATGTAGCTCTGGAAGAGGGAAAGTCAGTCCTCTGCTCTACCGCTGACGCGGGCAGCAGTGATTCCCGGTCGTTGTAGACTTGCTCTCCCCAGGGCGGTGCAGAGGGGCAGCTTTCCTTCCTCTTCCCACAGAAATGGCCCTGCCTAAGAAACGACCAGAAGGGAGGAACTTAGTCAGACTATGGGGAGGAGATAGCAACAGTCTATCGGGACTTCAAGTGTGGAATGGAGAAAGATAGAGTTTAAGTCCAGTCACCAAGCTCTTAGCTTCTTGGTTTTCTGCAGGATCTTCTACAGGGAGAGCTGGACACCCTGGAGGATTGTCTTAGATAAACCACCCACTCTGGTCCGGGTTATGCTGTGAGCATTTCTGTAGACTGCATTCTTAGCCAGACAGAAAGGCACCCTCTCCACCACCTCAAGCTAGATTTGAATTCACCCACACTTTATAATAAATGGAACATTTACATGCAGACTTCACTTTTCTCTGCTGTCTTAATGATCTTCTCCTGTGCCTCTGATAGATTGAACATAATAGAAACCAATTTTAACTCTAATTCAGTGTTCTCTGTAGGAGAGGATGGCTGAAGTTTAATTACAATTCTTTTGTGCCAAATGTGTGTGTGTGTGTGTGTGTGTGTGTGTGTGTGTGTGTGTGTACACTCCAGCATGTGATACAATTCCTCCAAAATTCCCATCTCAGAATCAGCCCATGAACAGTGGTCACATGCAGTAAATTTCATGGAGTGTGATGCTTTGGGACTGTAATCTAAGCAGAGGACCCTGACAGCCACAGAAACAAGTTTCTGAAAATCTAATAAACTCAGAGCTTTTGTGCATTTCAATTTTTTTTTTGGTTTTGTTTTGTTTCCTCCATTATGTAAATGTACTGAAGAGGGACTAATAAAAATGTGGGTTACATCATGTATCTTCCTCTGTGAAGGCCATTTCTTTGCCCCTCCCCCTCAGCTAGGTATAAAATTCACAGTTCCTCTGAGACATCAAATTCAGAATACATTCTAGAACACAGTAAATTTAAACCATGTCCACTGTGGCTTTAAGATACCTTTCCTCATATAATTATCCTTTAGAGCATGCATGAAACTGTGTATTGCAGGCTTTCCACGTCTCCTAAATCACAGATCTGAATACATACTGAAGAGTATAGTATATTTCCTAGCTTCTATTTCAGATCTGATACTTTGTAGATCTCTCTCTGGGTTCCACATCTATGCAAGTGGGATGGGATTGGTAGCACTTTGTTTTCTCAAAATCAGAGGAGTCAGGGAGATTCAGTTGAATGTGTATGGTCATCAGTGTTGCTGGGCAGCTCCAAGATGCATGACAAACACAGAAACATGTCTGAGACCACATTACAAAATTTTGTAAAATACAAACAGGTGGAGATTCTTTCATGAACACTCGGAACTGAAGGGGAGTTTGTAAGGGGATGCTTGAGTTACCATGGGTGATCGACAGTGCCTGAGAGTAGGGTGGACTTTGGTAACCCGAAAGATTTCATTTTGCTGAGGGATAGGATGGGAATGTCCCAACAATACTGTATTTGTCAGGAAAATGAAGGGCTGGAGGATCATCACTCAGAGATGCTCTCAAGTTCCATCTCTGTCACTATTCACTCTTATTTTTAAACGTCAAAGGAATACCTAATCCTCCTTTATTGGGATGCAATCCTCCTCATTGGTAGTCTCCGATGCTTAAAGGTCCAGGGATGCCTAGCCCAATGTAGGCAACAGTTTTGCCCCACTAGGGATTTAAGTTGTCTTGATACAGACGGGCAAAGCAGCAAAAATGTTGATGTGGATGATTCTATGACCGAAATATTGTGGAGACCAGCCAAGTAATGTTTGTAAGTGAAATCTTGATGTTGTTTTGATCCAGTAAAGCCTAATAGTCACCCAAAGATTGAGTTTTCTCCACATGGTTTGGCTTGGTGAGGTTTTATGCCTTTATTACTGTCATAAACTAAAATGATGAAAACAAATCTTAATTTTAATGATAGTACTATGATGTATTAGTATAAACCCTTACATTTTATAGCAAGTAACATATATTCCTTTATATCTGTATATGCATATGCATTCATTTATAATATTAGATATAAAGTGGGATGAGAATGAGATTTAGATAAACACATTGTATTGTGGCATATATATAAAATTTCCCTTTAATTTTGTAAGGCACTATAATTATTTAAAGTAAACATGCCTAAATAAATTTATTTTTTCAATTGCTATATTTGAAAATTAAATAATATAGTCACATAAAATAGTTGATTATGTTAATATTATTATGATAAATATAGTTAGAAACACTTAGATGCATTCTTATATATTTCATTTTTTCAGAATATTCACCTTTAGTTTACAATTCAAATCTTGCATTTATAGTTAATAAAGTAATAAAATGATATGGAAATTGTTTCACCATTTTCTTTACTTCCAAGCAGAGCAAAATTGCTTAAATAATAATTTCTAGTAAGGATATTACATGTATACTTTCAGTGTGTGTGGGATGTGTATGCTTGCATTCGTGTGTGGGTAGGTAGGTGCACGTGTGTGGATATATGCATGTATGTGGGTAGGTGCACCTGTGTGGGTATGTGCATGCTACAGCCCGTGTGTCAGACAGCTTGTGCAGTTCCCTTTTTGCATTTCGTGGGCTGCAGGGCTCGGGCTCAGGTCAGCTAGTTGGTGGCATGCACCTTACTTAACCCTCCAAACTATCTCACTGGCTGAAGAAATGTCTTAGATGACTTGTATGTAGCTTACTGTTTTCCTAATGTGTTTCCTTTGTTTCCTTTCCACATGAATGGATGAATGAACTAGGAGATCACGCAAGGCTTTGCAGCTAACCTGGATCCCCAAACACTTCACCCTTGACTTGTCATTTCTCTTAACACAGACTTACTTCTTTGAGTACTCATGATTTAAGATATCAGAAAAATGTACTGAAACACAAATATTCCTGGGAGGAATAACATCATGACACATAATCCACTGAGATTTTTATTTATAATTATTAGTAATTACTTGGCTCCAAGATGAGATAAGACATAAAACACAACACAGATTATTGCAGGGAGAATGTGAAAACAATAGACTGTAGAAAGGGTACTATAGATACTAAATGCAGAATTTTATAACCAGATTTATGTAGGGCCAGGTATCTTGTTTCAAAGTTTCAGATCTTCTAAATATGTGAAAATTTACACTATGAAGGATGACACAATGATTGTGCATGTACTCACAGCTTAACATTCTAACTATAAAACTTTTGGTATTGTAGTGAGTTGTGAAAATTTTTCTTATTAAAATTTCATATACTGAAAATATTATATTAATTTCCTGGGGACTTGTTTCTTTTGGAAACTGCAGTCTTTCATACCTCTTCAGTCTGGTTCCAACTCTTTTCATTGTAAAATAGCCTTTCACATTTTTTTACCTTTAATACATTGCTCAAATTCACCCTTTCCTGTGAAACTTGCTTTGATTTCCACTCCATTTGCTTTTATAAACACCAGCTTTCAAGCTCTGCACTTTCTAACTTGACCTTCCTTTGTATTTATCTTATTTTTCTCGGTTTATTGGGTGCTCTTTATAGAAAGGGCTGTCCTGTTAGTAGTCTAGTTTCATTACATATTATTGTTAAAGTACTATATGTTTACTACATGAAAAAAATGAGCAAGATGAGAACCATAAAAATTTCCTATGATCTGGAAATGAAGCTCAAGGAATTGAAAATGGTTGGAAAGGAAACTTTTTCTAGGATTGATTGGGTGGTGAGTCCAAGGAGGTAGGCAGGAATTTTCAGGTTTTCTTCTCTCCCTCTCTTGACAGTACTTGGACTCAGATTCAGGCACAACAGTAGATGTGTGGCAGACCAGAAAGGCTGAACAAAGGGGAGCTGCAGGTACTGGGAAGTGCCCAAGATCACCTAGTGAGAGGCAACTCATGAATTTGCTCAACTGCTCCTGAGCTTTCTTCTGGGCTGTATATATGTGAAACTAAACTTAGTAAGCATGGCAAAGATGCTGAGAACTGAACTGATTTAATAGGCCAAGCAGAATCTCTGGTCCCAGACAGACTGGGAATAATTAACACTATTACAATGGGCTTTAAAATAGAATTGACACCAAAATCACCCACATTTGAAGGACTTGAACATAATCTAGATAGCTACATACCAAAGTAAAAAATATTTTCCAATATTCAGTCAATAGAATTAATAAATTTTATTATCAAAATGGCTAAAAGATTTTTAAAAGTGAGAGATATGATACAATATCAATACCAGGAAGAAAAATAAGAATAACATTACCCCCAATACATAAAAGATTTTGAGGGACAATTTCAACTTTATGCATACAGATTTGACCATTTACATGAAATGACACAATTCTTGAAAATGAAAAACTACTAACATCACCCAAGGTGAAAGAGATGAAACAAAATATTCTGAAAGTATCTAAAACAATTGGATTAATGGCTTTGAAGTCTTCCAAAGTAGGGGTCAGATGGCAGACCTGTCACTGTATCATAGTGGTGCTTCCTCCAGTCTGCACCTGTTGAAATCTACATACAGTGTCTCAGGTACCCATCAGTAATTTATGTCTTTCTTAATGCTCTGAAGGACAGGTGAACATCTTTTTGCCACATCAAGAACCCTGATGCCCTGTTTTTTATTGTCTTATGATTTGGAATGTAAATTTCTTAATGGTAATATTTTAAGGAGTGGGGATTTGTTTTAGGATTAATGGTTTTAAAACATCAGCAAAATTCCAGTATGCTTTAACTAAATGTGGTTTCTTTGAAAGTATTTAAACTTGGCTCCTGATACATCTCTGATGACTACTCAAAGCCACATTTAATCTACACAAATCTATTTATTCACGTATTAAACAAGTTTTACAAAGTCAGCTCAACCTAATTTTAATGGAAGCACGTGGGGAAAAAATGAATACAATGAATCTCAAGCTTTCAAATAAGACAATCTGGTTTTTGTAACCAAGCCACCAAAACCTGGCTAAAAATAATCATTGTTTCTTGCTGTTTTGGATTCAAAATCAGTTGGCAGCACAGTGAAGTCCTAAGCTGTGGGGCTTTCAGACAACAGACTGGGGTGGAGGAGCATCTGCCTACACAGAGCTCTTATCTTTCTACCTCTGCTCGTCAACCAGCTAATTATCTATTAAGTTTAATTTCTTTCTATAATTCTGTATTCAAACTAGTACATTAATCCATTATATGACCTTTCCCACTCTTTTTATATAGATGCAGCCTTGGTTGGCACGAGGATTATCTTCTGACTTACTAAAAATAAGCATTTGACAACATGTTTTGCTGTACGCTGCTAAATATTAGTGACTTCACAGACTACGGTACTACTTCCTTGGCGCCCACAGCAGAAGCATTTAGTCAGTGCCCTTTGTAAAGTTCTTTAGCAGCTTACTTCTAGCTATGACATAGAGTTATTGAACAAGCGAAGCAACTAGAAAAGACCTACAAGCAAGACAGAAGTGCATTCCCTTCAGGAAGGCAAGGGAAGAGGGGCAGAAGGGGCAGCTCTCTCTAGATGGGTCATGTCACGTAGGAGTTAAAGGTTCTCCTTTCTTCTTCCTTTTTTCCCTGGCACAGCATCGTTGTCTGCGTCATTCTTGGAGGCAACTCACTAGCCCCATTCTCACACATGGCAAACCAGGAAGAGGAAGGACAAAGGGACGGTGACTATGTGATTTTGTTTGTGTGTGTGTGTGTGTGTGTGTGTGTGTGTGTGTGTGTGTGTGTGTGAGACGCACATGGGTGTCAGGAGATAACTTTTGAGAGGCAGTTTTCCTTTTCCACTTTCTGAGGCAGCATCTCTCTGTTGTTCCTGTTGCTACACTTCATACTCCAGCCTACCTAGGCAGGGAGATGCTTCTTTCTCAACTTCCATTTGAGATTACAGAGGCAGTAACCACCTCTGGCTTTTTTCCTGGACATTCTGGGATTGAAGTCAGTGTCAGGGACAAGGACAGAATCTCTAGTTAGTGGAAAAATACAGACACCCCCCCCCCCCCATAAGACAGGGAACTAGATCATCTTACAGTCAGGCTGCCTAGCAACAGGACATTGAGTCAGAGCCCTTGACCCTTTCACCCTGTAAATACCCTAGACAAACATCCTGTTAGCTTGCCCCACCTTATGCAGATGACAGCTTCTTGCTCCCCCCACCCTGCAGGAACTGTATAAACCCTCTTGGAGAAAAATAAAGTTGTACCTTGATCAGAATCTAGACTTGGGGTATTTCCTTGTATCTCCTGTCTCTACATTTAGTCCTTAGGGTGGTCGAGTACCCATTGTAGCCCTGCAGGCGGGGCAACTCAGATTATCATATTTGCACGTGCTAGCACCTTTACCATCTCCTTTGACCAACTATTCCATTTAAAAAAGACAACCACCAGAGGTGGAAAAGACTCCTCATAGTCCCTTAGTCAATAAATTACATGGTGACACCTGCCTCTAGAGGATATGGGATAATATTCTCTACTTAGATACTTACTCATCAGGGTAAATCTGAAAGTTGTACCACTAAAAAGAAGTGAATTTATGTGAGGAGATAGAAGTTGGCCACAGTATCCTCTGATGTTTTGGTTTTACCCTAACTGACCATGGTGTTAAAAAAGTAGATCTCAGAAAGGATTCTTACAGGTATGTAGAAAGAATACCAGGCATAAAGATTCTCTAGAGTAGTTTGTGCTATGCAAGTGCAGCAAGAACATTGCAGAGTCTGGAGATCCATGGACTGCTCTAGACTGAATGATGAGCAACTTAAAAGCAAAGAATATGGAGTGGACATGGATGGCTCCAAGACCTCACAACAACTCAAAATGATAGATGCCTGAAATCTAACCGGAAATGATATAAACAAATGCTGGTTGTACTTGAACACTAAGCTTCTCTTGAGCAGGCTGTATCCTTTGAAGGTGTTGTAACCCAAGAGTTGGCCATTCATTTACCTTCTTCCTTTTCTCTATTTTGCTTTGATTGCTCAGCATGCTGCTCATTAACTCATCCCCACACTGAGCATCCACTAGCTATGGGGTGTTACAATGCTAGCTTCTTTTGCCAAGGTATTCACTATATTTTCCATTTTAAAACTTCCCTCTGCATCCTATAAGAAGTATTTGTGACTCTATAACTTTTGAGCTTTGCTGGGGGGTGTCTTTCTCTACCCTGTGAATATATGTTGTTCCCATTGGCCTATGGCAAGGCAGCTTAGAGGCAGGTGGGAAATCCAAGGAGAGAGATGGGAAAGAGAATGGCAGCAGAGTCTAGGCAGATGCCAGCCTGCTGCCCAAGGAGAAACAAGTAATGGGATGAAGGTAAAGCCATGGAACATGTGGTGATACATAGATTAATAGGAATGGGTTAATTTAAGATGAAAGAGTTAGCTAGTAAGAAGCCTGCCATAGGCCATACAATTGGTAATTAATATAAGCCTGTAAGTAATTATTTTATAAGTGGCCTGGGACCCATGGATGATAGAGATCTGTCCCTACCACAGGGCTAGGCGGGACACAGAAAAACTTTAGACTACAGAGCTTCTAGTCAGGTATGTGATGAACCTTTCTTGTTTTGGAACATGGTATATACTTTTTCTTTTGGGAAATCAGGCTTGCTCCTGACTTCTTGCTGGTAAACTTTGGTGGGTGGTAGTGTTTCAAGTATGTAATATGTGCACAGTCATAGGACTTACTGAGCTCTAACAAGCCATGATCTAGAGCAGAAAGATACTGGTTTTATAAATGGTGCCTTGCTGTGGGATGTTCTGTATGGCAAATGTGTTGCTAATTAGTCAATAAATAAAACACTGATTGGCCATTGGCTAGGCAGGAAGTGTAGGCGGGACAAGGAGGAGAATAAAGCTGGGAAGTGGAAGGCTGAGTCAGAGAGACACTCCCAGCCGCCATGATGACAAACAGCATGTGAAGATGCTGGTAAGCCACAAGCCATGTGGCAAGGTATAGATTAATGGAAATGGATTAATTTAAGCTGTACAGTTAGCAAGAAGCCTGCCACGGCCATACAGTTTGTAACCAATATAAGTCTCTGTGTTTACTTGGTTGGGTTTGAGCGGCTGTGGGACTGGCAGGTGAGAGAGATTTGTCCTGACTGTGGGCCAGGCAGGAAAACTCTAGCTACAGTGCCTAGACTATAATACATCTTAATGAGCATTAGATGACTATAAAATGGTGGCTGTACCTGTGCAAGTGAGATGCCTATTACTCTATTTTCCTGATTTTAATAATAGCTAATGAGCAATTATTAGTGTAAAGCTTCATTCTGCTCATAAACACTTGATTGTTTTAACTTGTTTATCTCTCAAAACAATCACATGAGTGAGTTGTTTTATCATTTCCTTTGTTTCCTTGAAGAAGTGACAAAGGAGGATTCAGTCCAAGTGGTCTACCTTCAGAATCCACACACTTGACCATGACATCCACCCTCAGAACTCTGCAAAAAAGCCTGTATCCTTTAAGAAAGAGAGAAAACACTGTGATAATAGGCATTTTCCCACATCAGACAAATATTTTAATATATCCTATTGTGAGACATTTGTTAAGTACCTGGTCTCCCAGAGAGACAAATAAATGCATATCTTTGCAATGAGAGACACAGGAAAAACTGACCACTGTAGGCAATCTTTAATCTTTTCAGAAAATACTTTCTAATTTAGTAATTGATTTTGTAATTTGCATAAGATAGATTTGCAAAACAAATTGTGTTAGTTTTCAGGTATGAAAACTCTCTGGAAATTAATTGGTAGCTTTTCCTTGATGTAGAGAACATCTTGAGCACAGAGACTAACATTTCAAATAACATCCCTGGTTTTACAATCATGGGGCTTTATTTTATAAAGCCAATAAGATGTAATTACATCTGTGGTGTTATTAAAAAAGCAAAATTAATTTATGTTGCAGAAGGCTATGGAGAATTTCACACTTGTGTGTATCGATGCACAGAAATTTGAACAGTCATAAGATACCATTCTGAAGGATGGATACACCAAAACCCTCAGTATAATAATGAGAAATAGTTTCATCTTGTATTTAAAGAGAAAAACAAGAAAGCACTGCACTTTTAAATTTACTATCAAGTGTGTTTAGCTTGTTCCCACGTTTTGTATAGGCCTTTTTGTAGTGTAATCAGATCATCCATTAGTGTCCTGCAGGGACGTTGTATGGTCTCACAAACTAAGTAGTTTAAACATAGGTTTTTATCTTGAGATCAGAAGTTAAAAATCAGTCCCTAGAGAGTCAAGTTAGGTGTTAGCGGGACTGATTCCTTCTGGAAGTTCTAGCAGAGAATTAGTTTTTGCTTCTTCCAACTCTGGCAGCTAATGACATTATTCTTATGGCTGCATCCAACACATTGCCTCTTCTCTGTTGGTCCTTTGCTTCCTCCTATAAGAGATTGTCATCATATTGATCATGTAAAGACAATCAATAGTAATCTCCTCATCTCAAGGCCCTCAGTGGGAATTGAGAACTTAGCTTATCACAGAGGGGAATACAGCCATTGGTTCTGAGGCTGCAATGTGGAATGCTTGTCAGACCATTGTCTTGCTTATTAGCAACCACAATCATTTTACATTTTATTTCATCCTATTCCAATTTTTAATTCTTTCTTTTTATGTATTGGATACTTTCATTACAAGTAACTAAAAAATGATTTCTGAACTATAAAAAAATTGTTGAATCAGTCCATCCGTTTGTGCTTAATTATTATGGTCCAGTAAGTTTATCATGGTTACTGCCTTGCTTTGTCATAATCATTGTCTATATTTTGGAGTTGGATTTATTGACCCCTTAACATTTTTAAGCAGTATAAAACACTTCTTTATATGTGTTTGGCATCTATCTTTCTTCTACAGGTCTCATGTTTATTCATTCCTCCAATTTTAACAGGATTCCTTAGCTAAAAGATTTTGAATTCATATAAGAATGTAATATTGTTAAAAGCCACCAAAAAGAAAAGATAATAGAATTTCAGAGCTGAATAAAAGTTAAAATTAAAAATCCCTCAGAAAAATTTACCCAAAGGACAGGGTGCTGAGATGAGAGCAAGCCTAGTTTTCTGGTCAAGAGGAATGGATGGCAGAGGCTCTCTACATGCTGTCCAAATGAGAAATGAGCTCCAGGCCCACACTGCCTGTGTGTCCATCAGTGAAAACTTAAGGCCATTTGGTTGTATTGGCCACAAAACTAAACGGGAAAAGAACAAGTAGTTTTCCTTCCCTGCAATGGAACATGCTGTGACAATGAGTAATACTTTACAAAGGAGCACTGGGGGTACAGACTTGGAGCCAAATAACTTTTGTTATTATTTTAACCTTCTCAGAAAGTACTTTGTTCTTTTTTTTTTTAAATAAGAGAGTTGGCTGTTTTTCCATAATTTTCAGGTACTGAAAGTGTTTTGATTTGTTTTGGTTGGCAGGGTAGCACTGTGAATTCTAAGAGGTCTTTCTAGGAAGAATGAAAAGATGTGCCTGGAATTACCAAGTAAAAGGATTCTGAGTAACTAACTCAGTGTAGTTTGGGAGTGCTACTCTCCATGTACTAGTCTGAGAGATGAATAATTAGGATACAGATGGAGAAAGCTGAGATGGGGCCATGAAAAATTAAATAATATAGAGACTTTTGTCCTATGCTCTTGATGCTCAGTCACCTGGCAAAATGCACCTTGAAGAAGGAGCTACAATTTTGACTCAGTTGTTAACTTCCTAGTGCCCTTCTCTGTCATGTTCTATCACTTTAAAAACAAGCAGTCATTGCAAAGATACTTCTGGGTACTCAGTGAATAGATACCATATATCCGGGGGATCAACATCAGAGAAAGACATGTAGATAAACAATGCTGGTCTGCTTAGGATGGTGGCCTGAAATTCTACCACAAGATGTCTTCTCTTCCCCAACACCTCACAGTATAGAAAGATGAGAAGCATTGCAACTACAAGAACAATCAAAGGTCGAGGCCTGTAAAAATGGGCATAAGCTAGTGCAATACCACTGAAAACCTGCATTCATCAAAAACAAAACAAAAGAAAACAAAAATAACCCTGAAGTGAAAAGGGGATTTGATCAGGCTGTGAACAGTACAGGTTAGACTAGCAAATACTGTGTTATAGACTTCCCGCACTGGGATGAAGTAACTATGTAGATATCACATCCTTGTATTCTTCTTTTTGGGGAAGAGCAGCAGTTTGAAAGGAAGAGAGGGAATTCAGAGTTTCAGAGAATGTGCTGGGCTGGATGGAGGACATGTGCATGCTTATGTATGTATAGTGATGAGTGTCTGTGTGTGCATGTTTGTTTATGTGGCTGCACATGCATATGTACTGAGAGGCCATCGATTAAAGGTGGTTGTCTCCCTAGACTATACCTTATACTTTATGGCAGGGTCTTTCACTTGAACATAGAGTTTGTTGATTTGGCTAATGGAGGTAGAGTACTTGCCCTGGGAAAAACCCTTGTCTCCACTTCCTATGTCTTGAATTACAGATGCGTCACCATGAACATGCCTTCCTGGCATTTACATGCATGATGGGGGTCTAAACTCTGGTCCTCAGGCTTCTGCAAGGAGCATTTGTACTTTCTGAGCTGAGCCCCTAGGCTGTATGTTTCTCATGAAAATGAAGGCTGAGGCCCAGAGAGATGACCCTGTGATTGAATGCTTGCTGCCTTTTCAGAAGACTTGGTTCAATACCCAGTTCTTACATCTGCTTGGTAGGTCACAACCACTTTTAATTTTGGTTTTAGCAGATCTGACACTCCACTCTGACCTTAGTGGGTACATCCTTACAGGTTTGTATACACACACACACACACACACACACACACACACACACACACACACGCCCTGCTTTATCATATTTATCAAATCCTTAGAGGATAAAGTCCAACTATACAAACTAAGAATAGAAAATAATTAATTATGATTTTATCTTTTCCTTCATATATACTATAGAACTGTGGATGGGTTGAAAACCCCTCTTTCTAGAGGATGGAGATATGCAGGTAGGGTAGAAACACATGGACTAGAGGGAAGATGTTATAATTCCACTTCACAAGAAAATTTTTGTGAAACATAGAGCCAAATCACTCATTATATAGAAGAGAGAAGGCAGGAAATTTACTCAACCCTGTGTTAAAAGAACACAGCCGAGAAGGTGAAACTTTGGAAAACCCTGGGTGGACTTAGCAGGACACAGAACTCATACAAGGATAAGCAATGGGATGGAAGTCAATCAGATAGATGATGGTCGTGGAAAACAGTGACCCAGAGCTATCGGATGTAAAGGGAAGGTAAACTGATGGACCAGCCTATACAAGGAATAATCCTGGATTGCACTGAGCACCAGAAGGCGCTGGTAGGATATCTAAGAAAATCTGAATGAAGTATCTGCTACATAATAATGTGAATTTCCTGTTTTGAAAAATTGCAATAGGCTTTTATAAGGGAATGTCTTGATTTTAGAAATCCATACTGGAAAATTTAGAGGAAAAGGGAGACTTAAACCTATAATTCTTCTAATGTTTTTCTAGAAAAAATAGCAGTAGATAGATAAAATGTAAAGTGGCAATATTTTTAATTAATTAATTAATTTTCCATCCTAATTGTAGTTTTCTCTCCGTCCTCTCCTCCCACTCTCTCCCTACTGACCCTCTGCCCCACTCCTCATCTACTACTCCTCCATTTTTATTCAGAAAAATGCAGACCTCACAAGGATATTCACAAAACGTGGCCTATCAAGTTATAGTAAGATTAAGCACCTTCCTTTGTATTAAGGCTGAGCAAGGCAACCTGGTATGAGGAATAGGGTCTCAAAAGCCAGTAAAGAAGTCAGAGTCCCACAAGAAGACCGAGCTACACAACTGAGACATATTCTTAAACCATTTTGTCACACAACAGTTTCCAGCAGAGAAGCTTTTCAGAGACATGTTGGAAATGTAACCTGAAATATTATTGTGGGCCCACCTCACCTCTCTTCACCACACCATTTCAGCCACTTACGGGTAATTTTAAGGGAGGGACTCCCCTGTGGGCAGGGTGGGGAGTATTTTGTGGATTTAGCTAGATTTCCTTCGATATCCAAAACATGCTGTCACCAAAGCCTCCCCTCAGCACCCCTTCATAAGAACTCTTCAAAAAACTTAAACAATTATGGCTAGGTGTGGGAGGACACACCCTCATCTTTCCTTAGTGTAGAAAAAGAAGGAAGAGAATCAGATAGTCACTGCCCAAAGCTGTTCTGTTTAGAGATTTTGCTGAAGGAGGGAAGAGTGCCCGATATGATGTTTTCTTTCTGATTTTGGATCAGTTGTCCATTAGGATTGCTAAGATTAACTACTCTCTCCCTCCCCATGTGTGAGAGACAGGCTACTTTCCTCCTGCAAAGCTAGAGGTCATCTTCCAGTGGAGGAGACAGGACAGTATTTGCATGGCAGAGAGAAGGAAGGAAGACGTGTTGATGCTACAGAAATGACAGCAGAAACACAGGGTGCTCAAGGAAAAGAGAAAGAGTTCTGAGTGGTGGAGACCCTCCCCAAGAATGTCTGCTGAATGAATGGAAAACAGCAGAAGAATGAAACACTACTGTGAGGGGATGAGAATGGAATCTATATAGTCAGGAAATCTGCAAAGTCCATCAAAGGAGTGGGATATCAAAACAGAGACTGCTGCTCAGAGAGACACAGGAGAAATTTGTGCAGCCCCTAGGGCTTCTGGCTGGGCTGGGGCTATAGAGCATGGTTATGACATCATTTTCCTTGTTTTTATGAATGATAACTAGAGAAAGAAAGGAAAGGATGTGAGCTGTGCTCTAGACATTTTGATTTTTAGATGAACTGGGAGTATCAGGCCAGATATTGACTAGGCTAGGTAAAGAATATTGAAAGAACCATCTGAAGTGAAACAAACAAACAAACAAAAAACAGCTACAACTTTCAAGAAGAGAAAAGGAGAAGGGGTGATGGAAGCCAAGTAGAGAGGAAGGGAGGCAAAGAGGAAGGAAAGATGACTAACACTAACTCTAAGGAGGAACTGAATGGGAGAAAATAAAGAAGCTCCGTTCAGTGACAGTATATCATAGGTCACTCTTCCTTCAGCACATGTGTTTATGTGTGCCTGTCACCACTTCAGGATTAAGGAGGAGAGACATTTCTTATACTATAGCAAAAGTATAGACTTCATTTTATACTCCAAATAGCATTCACTAGGTAAATAAATAATGCTTTTTATTAATATGGATATTTTATTATTTATATATTAATAACTGCACATTTTTTCTATATATTTGGGGGAATGTGCATGTTTATAACTTAGCAATGTTATCAAATTTAGTACATTTATTATAACTATTACTCTTACATAGTTGTGGCCAGGGTAATAAGCATGGCTGAATTTTAGGAACATTGGTCCAAATGGTGGGGGCACCCAACTCAAGACAGTATGCATGCAATTCCAAATAATGCTCATGGATTTTTCTCTTCTTTTATAAGTCTCCAGGAAGCCAGGGTATCTCAGCAACAACTTGACTATATATAAAAACTACTCATGTAGAGAAAAGGGGAAAACATAATTTTCTTAAGTTGTTTAGCATTCTAAATTCCTCATAAATTAATTTGCTTTTGAAGTAATGAAATTTTGACATACATATTTTGCCTTAATGTGTGCATGGATTCCTGAACACAGGAACTTATTTTGCATTGTTAATCTTATTGCAAGCTATGAATTGCTTGGGCTGACAGGAGCCACCTGCAGGGGTGATTTTGGGAGAACTTGAATGTCCTTTGTCCCCTCCTGTCATCCTCACCTGCACTCCTTCTCAATTCCCTGCCCTCTATGATGATTAGACGTAAGGCTTTCTATCTAAGCACCCATTATACAATGGGCAGAGAGACTTGGTTTTCAGATAACAAGTGTGAAAATGTGAAACTTGGAAAATAGCACAACCTGACATTAGAGTACTGTTTTTTAGAGAAAACTGGTAGCTCTTGCAGTTAATCCTTGTTGATTGTATATATTATTTTGATGAGCTTTTATAGCTTTTTGCAATTGATTCTCTAATTTCCTCTCCCGTCAGTCCCACCCAGATCCAAAGCAGGCCCTGGCCATGTGTGTAAACTTGAAGGTATAAACTGCACCCTCATCCTCTTCACATTCTGCCCTTAGCACTGGCAGATTTCAGGAACTTACCACAGAAAGGGACAAGGAGGAGGCTGGAAAAAAATCATCTCTGTCATAAGAGTGTGCTGCAGAAGAGGAAATATGTATAGAAAAAGAAATCAGGGAACCCAAAATTATCATATTACAAAAATGTCTCTGTTGTGAAGTGCAGCAGGAACAAATAGACATGTTTTCTCTTGCAAACTGCGTCCAGGAAACAGTGGTGTGTCGGGGGAGATAGACATGTCATCTCTTTGAGACTGTGTACATAGTATTCACCAGGAAGAGGCTTTCTCACAGTCAGGATGCTTCCTCCACAAGACAGAGGATGAACAGACAATGAAGGAAGACTGCTGTGGAGTAATCCTCTTGTACACTGTGAAGATTTGTTACTCAAATTGGTTTAATAAAATGCTGATTAGCCAGTAGCCAGACAGGAAGTATAGGTGGGACAACCCAACTAAGAATGCTGGGAAGAGGAAGGGTGGAGTCAGGGGTTGCCAGCCAGACACAGAGGAAGCAAGATGAGAATGTCATACTGAAAAAAGGTACCAAACCACCTGGCTAAACATAGGTAAGAATTATGGGTTAATTTAAGTGTAAAAGCTAGTTAGTAATAAGCCTGAGCTACCAGTTGAGCATTTATAAGTAATATAAGCCCCTGTGTGGTAATTTGGGAATCAGCTGCTGGGTGTGTGCAAGTTGCCGGTGGGACAGAAATTTCCACCTATATATTGCACTCCAACATGCTGCACATACATCCACATGAAGCCTGAGAAAGCTCACAAAAATGGAGCCCAAAACAGTTTCCTAGTTCTGTCTCTCATGGGGGCCATGGTACAGAGAAGCTGTGTTGTGCGGGCTTAAGCTACAGTGTGGTAGGTTCCTGCAGGCTTACACAAGCCATGGTACAAGTGTGTACTACATGACAGATTTAGGGTTTCTGCTCATACAGACAAAAAGGGTCAAAGATACACAGTGAGAACAGATTCAGTCTCAAAGGCCTCTAAATGGGTCACAATATGTTTTAAAAATGTGCGTAGGGTTGAGAGAGAGAAGAGAAACAATATATACTGCCTTAAATTAAAAATAATAAAATAAAGTCCTTAAAAGAGGAGTAAAGTAACATAAAGAAAATAAGCCACATAAAGATGAAAAATACACAGAGAGTCTGGATTATATATTATTGTGTTTCTTTGGATTTTTGACTGTTAATGAGCTAACTGCTAAGAGACATTTGGTTATAAAAGCTGTTAAATTACATATGTTACTTTGGGAAAGAGGTTCTGCTTTTATTTCCACAGAAAATGAGAGGCTGTAGATTCATTCCAGGTTACGAAAAATCAGGTTTAATCAAGGAAGACTCCCTGAAATCCTGACTACAGACATGGGAAAATAAACCTAAAGTAACTACAAGACATGTAATGTACATTTTTGTCTGCTCAAAAATGAAACAGAAAATTTTCTTTGGCTGGCTTGTATACAATGCATAGTTTATATTTGCATTAATACAGATGTGTATGTTACCTTTAAAAGTTTATGTATTTTCAGAACAAGGGGACAAGACATCAATCAGAACAGATGGCCCACATGATCCAGCATCAGAAGAGCTTCAAGGCCACTAACTGCAATGATGCAGCATCACAGAATATTCCAGCCAAGACTTAACAATTATCCTGACTTTTTTAGGGTTTCTCAAAGATTACCAGTGCCCTAATTAACAGGAAGTAGTCTAGAGAATTGCACCCATATTCCCCAAAGTAAATTATAGATATTTGTCATTGTTTAGAGGGGTTGGTTATAAGTTGTTATGGATAATGGTCATGAAAAAAGCTAAACAAAGGAGATTAGATTCATAGATCTTGTTTTGAAAAGAAAAAGGGGGGATATAGAAATGATAGGATAAAAGGGTAGATTATTGAATCTATTTTAATCTAAAAAACAACTGTTAATCTTACATATTTTACATTGATATGGATTGTATTTTATTGATAAAAATTTAAAGTTAATTTTGTTATACTGTATGTATATTTCAACTCTTATTTAAGATATTATGTTTATACAGCGCATTTAAAAAGTAATATATAATTAAAAATACAGATTAATAGTCATTCATAATAATTAAACTTATAGTCATGTTAGTTAGGTTTTCTAGGTATACAGAGATAAATTTCAGATAGGTAATCTTCAAATACTTCAAAGTCCTAAATATGGCATTTAAAATGTTTTAGTAAGTTAGACTTTTCATACAATGAGACACATCTGCTCCTGACAGCACCAGTCTACTCCTGAGAAGGTGATGAACACTGGAGAAACTCCTTATGGAGTTTGTTTTCATTATGGCAAAACTGGCTAATTTTTGCAAGAAACTGCCCTTAAAGTTCCACAAAATCTTGCTTTGAGTTTTACTGTGGTAGCTACAGATCAACAACAGAACAATAGCCTTTCCAAATGACGACTAACTCATTCAGGAACTATTAAGTTAAATATATAAAGTAGTATTTAAAATATGTAAAGTAAAAGTCAGTTTATGTAAAGTAGCATTTTATTTAAAGAAAGAAATTCAAGGCACTAGTATTAAAATGTGAATGTGATTCTGTGAGGATGCATGAATTGTAGAGAGGTAGACGCTGCTGTACTTACCTCCTAAAGTAGTGCGTCAAGTGGAAATTACAGCTGGAGTTCCTGATGGGAGGCACTGCAGGGCTCTAAGTCCAGAAGTTACTTGAGGGGGTGGGTGTTCCTGATGGGAGGCACTGCAGTGGCTCTATGTCCAGAAGTTACTTGAGGGGGTGGGTGTTAAACTGCTTGTAAATATGCAATGTAGGCATAAAAGAATTTTCTTACACTAATTCTACTTTTTATAAGCAAAATATTAGGATATAATTATGTAAATTTAAAATTTACATATTGGAAACAAATAGCAAATACAGCCTTTTCCCTCTGGCATAAGGTATGCTTAAAACATTAACATTTAAATGTATGAATTTTAATGATATCTCTAAACAATGTGTTTTCTGGCATTTATTCAGGAGCTTAAGCACAACAGAACTTCTTTTAGTCTGCAGCTCTTTTGCCTGATATGTTTATGTCTTGTGAAGCCATGGGGAAAAGGACCCAAGACTGTGTTAAAACAAATACTGTTATCCACTGTGGCTTCTTCCTTCAGCTTTGGCTTTCATACAATTGATGTACCCAAAGCAGCTTCCAAAGATCACACATGCTGAATCTTCGAAGGCTGAACCTTCTACGCTACTGTGACTTAGAAATGCGACTTCCAAACCTTCTCGTCAAATGTGAGAACTTACGTGCAAAGGATGCATTTCTGTTCTTAGATCATACGTGATGCACCTCAGAAAGGCTGAAATCTAATGCTTCTGCATCCCACTTTGATCTTAACCTAGCACTTAGTTTTGTTTTCTGGACTGGCATTTCTGATTTTACCATATCTGTAATCCAACCTAAAATGTTAGGCAGATTTCCGGTGAAACCAAAGTCTTTGAACGTTGTGAAATCAGACCAAAGTAAAGTCCTATAGAATAGTTAAACTGTATTATCTATTTTGCACGAATCTAAGAAAACGCTCTTGCTTTCTTGGTGCTTCTCTCATCCAGACAAGTGGAATGTCCACGGGAAAATGTAGCCTGCAGCTGCTCTGTTCCTTTTGCACACGGCACTGTCTTAGCTCTTCACTGGAGTCGTGAGTTTTACATAAGCTATCCTTTCGTATGTGCGAGGAGACTGAGGGGTTAATGACTGTCCCAGGTGGAAGGGCTAGCTACTGCAGGCCCTGCAGGGATCTTTTCTGACCCCAAACTGCCCGCTTCCTCTCTGCCCGAACTCTGCTTTAGAAACGCAATCTCAACTACATAGCTTATGGTTCGTTCTACATCTAGAAGAATCCAATTGAACTTTTTTGTTTGTTTATTTGTTTATTTTTACATCCGAACCAAATTTCCCCCTCCCTCTTCTCCTCTCAATTCCTCTCCTCCACCCACCCCCCATCCACTCCAGCCTCCCATGAGTATCAGCTAGTCATGATATCAAGTTGCAGTGAGACTAGGTACCACCTCTTCTATTGAGACTGGATGAGGCCACCTGTAACAAGGAAAAGGTCATAAAAGCAGGCATGACAGTCAGAGACAGCCCCTGTCCTCACTGTTAGGAGTCTCACAAGAAGACCCATTACACAATTATAACATATATACAGATGGCCTAGGTCAGTCCCATGCACACTTCCTGATTGTCCATTCAGTCTCTGTGAGCCACAGGTTAGTTGGTTCTGTGGGTTATCTTGTGGTGTCCTTGACCCCACTGGCTCCTACAATCCTTCCTCTCCCTCTTTCGCAGGATTCCTGTAGCCCTGCCTAATGTTTAGCTGTGGATTTCTTTATCTGTTTCCTTCAGGTGCTGGGTGAATCTTCTCTGATGACATTGGGCTAGGCACCAATCTATGAGTACAGCAGAATATTACTAGGAATCATTCCATTCAATGTTTTTCCCCAATCATGTTTGGTTCTATCCTAGGTCTCTGGGGTATCTAGCCTCTGGGTGCTGGCCCTCAAGGCTGAACTCCCTCTCAGGATATGGGTCTCCTGCTAAGCCAGTCATTCGTTGGTCACTTCCACAATTCCTGTGCCATCTTTACCACAGCCCATCTTGTAGGCAGGACAAATTGTAGGCCAGAGGTTATGTGACTGGGTTGGTGTCCCAGTCTCTCCACAGGAAGTCTAGCCTGGCTAGAGGATATGGCCAGTTCAGGCTCCATATCTCCTCCTACTAGGAGTCTTAGCTAAGGTCACCCTAATAGATTCCTGGGAGTTTCCATTGCTCTAGGTTTCTAGCTCATCCTAGAGATGCCCCCAGATGTCAGTTGTCTCTCCCAGTACTTTCTTCCTCCATCTTCCTCTGATCTGATCCTCCTGTTCCCATCCCATTCCCCCTTCCAGCTCTCCATTCACTGGCAATGTCCATTCTATTTCCGCTTCACAGTGAGATTCATGCATCTCCACCTCCCTTGAGCCCTTCTTGTTTCTTAGCCTCTCTGGGGCTGTGGATTGTAGTCTGGTTCTCCTTTACTTTACAGCTAATACTCACTTATGAGTGAGTACATACCATGTTTGTCTTTTGGGGTCCAGATTATTTTTTAGTTCCATCCATTTGTCAGCAAATTCTTGATGTTACTGCTTTTAATAGCTGAGGAATACTCCATTGTGTAAATCTACCACATTTTCTTTATCCATTCTTTAGTTGAGGGACAACTAGGTTGTTTTCAGTTTCTGACTATTATGAATAAAGCTTCTCTGAACATAGTTGAGCAAGTGGCCTTGTGGTAGGATGGAGAAGTGTTCACTTTGCTTCATATCCTCTCCACCATGAGCTTTCACTTGTGTTTTCGACAGGTGTAAGATGGAGTCTCAGTGTTGTTTTGATTTGTGTTTTCCTGATGGCAAAAGATGTTGGATATTTCTTTAAGTAATTCTCAGCCATTTGAGATTCCTCTGTAGAGAATTCTCTGTTTAGATCTGTGCCCATTTTTAAATTGGATTATTTGTTTTGTTTTGTTTTTGATGTCTAGTTTCTTGAGTTCTTTATATATTTTGGAGATCAGCCCTCTGTCACATGTGGGGTTGGTAAAGATCTTTCTCCATCCTGTAGGCTGCTGTTTTGTCTTTTTGACAGTGTCCTTTGCCTCACAGAAGCTGTTTAACTCATGAGGTCTCATTTATTAATTGTGGATCTTAGTGCCTGTGATATCAGTGTTTTCTTGAGGAAGTTGTCCCCTGTGACACTGTGTTCAAGCTTATTCCCCACTTTTTCTTATATCAGGTTCAGTGTTTTATGTTGAAGTCTTTGGTCCACTTGGATTTGAGTTTCATGCAGGGTGTTAGATATGCATCTATTTGCATTCTTTGACAAGCCAACATCCAGTTAGATCAGCACCATTTGTTGAAGATACTTTCTTTCTTCCATTTTGGCTTTTCTGTCAGAAATCAAGCGTCCATAGGTATGTGGATTTGCTTCTGGGTCTTTGATTTGATTCCATTGATCAACCTGTCTGTTTTTATACCAATACCATGCAGTTTTTATTATTATTACTGTGTAGTACAGCTTGAAATCAGAGATGGGGATACCTCCAGAAGTTCTTTTATTGTTTTGGCAATCAGGGTTTTTTGTTTTTCTATATAAAGTTGAATATTATTCTTTTGAAATCTATAAAGAATTATAATGGGGATTGCATTGAATCTATAGATTGCTTTTGGTAAGATGACCATTTTTACAAGGTTAATCCTATAAATCCATGAGCATGGGGGAATCTTTCTATCTTCTGATATCTTCTCCAATTTCTTTCTTCATAGACTTGAAGTTCTTGTCATGCAGGTCTTCCACTTGCTTGGTTAGAGTTACACCATGATATTCTATGTTTTTTTTGTGATTATTGTGAAGGATGATGTTTCCCTTATTTCTTTCTCAGCCTGTTTATTGTTTATATATAGGAGGGCTACTGATTTATTTGAGTTAATTTTGTATCCAGCCACTTTGCTGAAGGTGTTTATCAGCTGTAGGAGTTCTCTGGCAGAATTTTTGGGGTCACTTATGTATACTGTATCATCTGCAGATAGTGATACTTTGACTTTTTCCTTTCCAATTTGTATCCCCTTGATCTCCTTCAGTTGTCTTATTGCTCTAGCTAAAACTTCAGGTACAGTATTGAATAGATACAGAGTGGAAAGCCTTATTTTATCCCTGATTTTAGTTGAATGACCTTAAGTTTCTCTCCACTTAATTTGATGTTGGCTGTTTCTGGTGGCTGGCATGACTTCTGATCTAGTTGAGAGTCTCTGTCCAAGTAGGGAGTTGGCCTTCTTTTGGTTAGCTTGGCCTTTGGTTGAGCAGGGGATCTCTGTTCATCTGATTGGTGTGGCCTGCACCTGAGTAAGTGAAGTCTCATTAAGCTGGTGTGGCTTTCACCTCAATGGTAGCAGTCCACTGGGGTTGGAGGCAGGGCCCTGCAGAGGGCCAGCAACAAGCTGGAATGGCATGGATTGCAGGGGAGGGTCCCAAGGAACAGAATTTAGGGAAGGGGGAAGTTCTGCTGGCAGGTAGGTCACTCACTAGTTCTGACTTGTGTGGCTTGTGCCTGAGTGGCAGGAGTCTGCTGGGGCTGGGGTAGGGGAGCAGGCCCTAGCAGGGGGGCCAGGACTAGCTGGGATGGTGTGAGCCATAGGAAGGGCCCATGGAAACAGGATCCGCTTGAACTTCTTTATAGGTTGAATTCATCAGGTTAATTTAAAGTGATTTTTTTCTTACCTTCTCATAGATTTCCACAACTGAAACATAGTGATAAAAATATCTGAGCTGAGCTGGATAAATGCAGGTCCAGGGTGTGACACACGGGATGCAGGCACAGCATCAATGCTGGTCCATTTATTTTGTGTAGTTTTAGTAATGCTCATTTCATATCTCAGAAGTTATTAAAATGCTAATCCTTGCTTTCATCATCACTTGCTATTTTTTGGTGAGCGGAGTTGGAGCAGTTACTCTGTGATATCTAGACTAACCAGAAAGCTTTCTTTTTTCTAACGTATTGAAGCTATGACTTGGCCTACAGCTGGAGCTGTTAGCCACTGACACTTTTCCAGATTGGCATTCTAGTTTTTCTCTGCTTATAGTTGTATCACTGTGTTCCCCAAACACCATATCCCAAGGTGCTCTGTGTTAAAATGCTTCTGTTGGCCACTGGCTCCACTTTGTCTCACAAGATAGCTTCTGCCAACGTGTTCATTGACTGTGCATAGCAAAGTCAGTGCAGTTTGTTGAAACAAGTGACATCAATGAACTCCAATGTCAGTGCTCTGGCTTCATTCCATGACCTCCTAGTTGGTGATCCCCTCCTCCTACTTAGTGCTAATTATGATTTAAGTGATGTTGGTAAGATATCCAAAAAAAATCAGATATGATTAATATAAGAGGTTCACATCTGCCTTGGATGTAGATTATACAGTACCTTCATTCCAATCACCTTTACTTTGGTCTGAAATAATTTCCTTTAGTTTTTCATCTTTATCATAATTAAGAAATTATGCTGCCTGGCCACATTTGCTTCTAGAATGAGTTGAATAATTCACTATGCTGTCATTTCCACGATAGGGCAAATCTTTGCCCTTGAGAAGGTGTTCATGAAGTATTGTAGCATTCACCCTTGGCTCTGTGCAGGTCACCACTGTTAGCACTGGATGAAGGGACCAAAGCATTGCTTACCAAATTGTCAGCACAGTGGAAAGACTAAATCCAGTATTTCAGGATTAGGATTTTAAATTACTCAAGGAGACTAGAATATTTCAACAAAATAAATGGGACAGAATTTAAAATAGAAAGAAGAGAATTGTGAATTTAAATATAAAAGATGAATTGTAGATGTAAGACATAGATGCTACTTGGAAAAGAACTTGGAGGATTTAGTTCAGTTGTTCAGTAACAACCAAAGACATGATGGATGTATGACCCCTTCCATTTTAGTTACTATTCCTAAGCATTGCCATGAAAGAGATTGATGTTTGACTTGGCAGTTTTACATGTCGTTTGCAGAAAATACATTACAGAACTGCACATGCTAAATCCTTAAACCTTGCTTAATACTTAACATATAGAATAAATTGATGGAAAGTATTTCTTTAGGGACATTCTTTTCTGGGCATTTAAATAAATAACAGTAAAATAAAGAACTTCATGTTTTATAATGTTGTCTTTGACCAAACTCTCTTAAATTACACTTCTTTCAGCCATAGTTTTAAGTCTTAGTCAATTTTTGTCAGCATTTTCTGGCATCTAATTTGCCAATGTTTTATATTATTAGAGAAGTAGTCTTAATGTTTTATACCTTGTTCATAGGCTGCTACAAATATACTCAAGATAAATGCTTCTGAAAAATTGTTTTTGTTGTTTTCTTTGTTTTTTATTAATTTGAAAATTTCATATAAGAGTCTATTGTGCTTGCATCTTTTCTATCTCCCTGTCACCCTCTCAAATTCCTCCTGTGGTCTGTTAACCATCCCCTTGAATTCATGACCTATACACACACACACACACACACACACACACACACACACACACACACACACACAAAGAGAGAGACGGGGAGAGAGAGAGAGAGAGAGAGAGAGAGAGAGAGAGTTTGGTTTCTGTTGCTGTGATAAGCACCATAACAAAATTCTGGGAAGGAAAAGGTTTATTTCAGCTTATTGGTTTCAGTCCATTACAAGAAGACCAGAACTTGGAGCAGAAACCATGGAGGAAAGCTGTTTTCCTGGCTCACATTCAGCTACCTTTCCCACACAGTTCAGGTCCACCTGCCTGGGGGTAGTACCACCCATAGTCATATGGGCCCTCCCACATCAATTAACAATCAAGGAAATGCCCTACAGACAGGCCCCCAGGCCAATCTGATGGGGCAATTGCTTAGTTGAGGTTTTGTCTTCTCAGGTGCGTCAAATTGACAACCAATATTAACCATCACACATGCATATTTGCATGCACTCACATCTATTGAGTCTAATTAATATTGTTCTTATTTGCATGTGTTTACAGCTGACAATTTAGGATTAGGATTTCATCCCTGAAAACAAAAACCAAAAAAAAAAAAAAAAAACCAAACCAAAAAAACAAACAAACAAAAACAAATACAAAGCAAAGCAAAACAACATAAAAAATAAACCTGGATCCCTTTTCCTCAACAGCTATTCATTGCTTTTAGCTCTTAGAGTGGGGTCTCATGAATACTCCCCACGCATGCTTCTGTGGTCTTTGCAGGTTTTATGTAAGCAACATATTGTTGGGAGTTCATGGATGCAGAATTCCTGGTCTGTTCTGTCCAGAAGGGATTGTGCCAGTCTCAGACTCTTACAGTCTTTCTAATTCCTCTTTCAAGATGTTCCCTGAACTGTATGTATAGGTCTATCTATCTATCTATCTATCTATCTATCATTCTATCATCTATCTATCTACCTATCTACCTATCTGTCTGTCTGTCTGTCTGTCTGTCTGTCCGTCCGTCCATCCATCCATCCATCCATCCATCCATCCATCCATCCATCCATCTATCTATCTATCTATCTATCTATCTATCTATCTATGCTATAGATATCCCATTTGGAGCTGACATCACACTGTTATTTGCACTTTGACCAGTTGTGGACCTCTCGAGTCTCCATCTTGTTCCAAAAGAAGTTTCTTTTGTGAGATGTGGGAGCTACACTTATCTGTGGGTATAAGGATAAGTATTCATAACACAGCTGGAAACTATATTACTTTAGCACTTCAGTAGTAGTAGGTCCTCCTGTATGGCCTATGTTCTCTGTGGACATGAGTTCCTGGTACTATGTGTTTATAGTACCATGTATGAATACTGTTGTACTGAGCAGACCATAGGTCTAATTAGACAGTCGTTCATTACTCCACAAGCAGTAGATGCCAGTATCAAAGCGTTAGTGCTACCTTACAGGTCCCATCATTGTTTTTGTTTTCAGACATTAAGACTGAGTGGGGCTGGACATTGACAACTTTCCCTAACTTAACAGCCTGCATAGCTCCTCTCCATATTATGAAAAAATTGGCCTTAAGGGAGTGGGCTTCAGGTCAACACCAGCTTGATTCCTTTAAGTACTGTGATTGAAGTGTGTAGTGTCTTTAGCTGTAGGGGTTTACTTAGCTGTTCTGGAAAGCCAAGAGCAATGAGAATAACCATTTGTTTTGTTAATGTACAAGTGCTTGATCAACTGTTTGGTTGGAACTCCTATGTATGTGCTATAAAGTGTGGGGCATACATGGGCTACAAAGATGGTGCCAACAGGAAGTTAGATGGAGCCCAAGTTGTTTATGCTGAGATTAGATACAAAGATCAGGAGATGATGTCAGTGCATAAACAACTTGTAAACAAAGAAATGAGTATAGGATGACCTTTAAAACGATTGGTTGGTTCCTTCCACCCCCTCCTAGGGTTCTGAGGTTTTTACTATAAAAGAGGTTTACTGCCTAATAATAAACAAGTTCTTGCTTGGCTTGACTCTCTGCTGTGTCTGATTGTCTCCAGGTATGAGGAAGGCTGGGAAATGGGCTAGCGGTGCACTTACCTTTCCTCGATTCCAGGCCTCCTCTTCAGAGGTGACCTATGTTCCCAGTGAGGCAAGACCCCATAGTAAAGAGTGAAGGAGATGATTCCAACATGGAAATATTAGTGCTAGCCATTTTCTGTTAGCTGGAGAAGGAGCCTACTGTTACCAATTTCATGATTTAAAATGAAAGTAGAATTGTAACCATGAGTGTGAATATAAGTTCACATCAAAATATGTACCATTAGCCTAGGCAGCTGGTAGAATCTTGCTCAGTATGCACCTGGATTCAGTTCCCAGTACTTCATAAAACCAGGCATGCTGGCACACACCAATTATCCTAGAACTTGAGAGCTAGATTCAGGAGGATCAGAAGTTTGAGGTCATCTTCAGCTACATAGTAAGTTGGAGGCCAGTTGGGATGCACAAGCCCAAAACAAAAAAGCCCATATGCCCTGATGGTAGGCATGATGAAATTTAATCATCTGAGAGTAGGAGGCCACATTTGGGGAGGAACACTGTAGAGTGAAGTATTCTGAGTCTCATATCATACCCGGTGAGTTTCAGAAAGACCAGTCTTTGCTAGCGATTTCTGAACATCACTAAAGGTTAGTGACAAGCTCTACATGGTAATATTAACAGTATTCTGGTTTCCACTTACATAAAGTGATCTACCAGAATCCAGGGTGACCAGTCTTTCCTAGTGATTTCTGAACATCACTAAAGGTTAGTGACAAGCTCTACATGGTAATATTAACAGTATTCTGGTTTCCACTTACATAAAGTGATCTACCAGAATCCAGGGTGAGACCATTCACAGATGCTGTGGCATATTCTAGCACTAGTGTGAAATGGTGTTGGAATGATTATGAAACGTGGAAAAGAGTGAGTTCTTAGCATGAGAGACTTAATATTCTATACCTGTCTTAAGGCATGTCTTGTATTCCTATTCATGGGAATGGGATTTTGTGTTCCCCTCCTGAGTAGTGTGGGGATGGCCCTGAGGGTTCAATAAATTTGAACCATCTTTGAACAGTTCCTAAGAAGTCTTTACAAGGCAATCAAATTATTAAAAATTGATTTTTTTGCACTGTAATGTAGACATCTAGCAGAAGTAGTATTGAAAATAAATTTTCATTGAATGATATCCTTGCCGAGTATTTTAAAATTGCATGCAGCAACTGTGTCCTCCTTCTGGCATTAATAGATAAGAAGGGTCACAATTCCACCTCTTTAGAATCTAAAATGAGCTGTCAGAAAGGAATATGGAGTGGAAATTAAAGAGCTGGGACAACTTGGGAGTCTGCGGGTCAGAGATTAAATCCACCTTCATTCAGGAGACAAGAGCAGCCGGTAGCTAAATGCTGAAGGTAGTTGGTTTGAAAACACAGAGCCAAGGAGGTTTGGGTGGGAAAAGCATGAGAACAGAAGCTGTTTATGAACTCCTGGCATGTGTAGGACACTATAATCCAGGAAGCAGATCCTTCCTTTCTCTGCATCCTGCTTTCCCTTGCAAAAAAGGCACATGCTTCCTTTCATCCTCCTGCGTGAACTGTGCATTGGAAAACAAGCTTCATCCTTCTTGATGTTCCAACACATGTTCATTTTAAATTTAAATTTTCCATTTGCTTGCTCTGCTACATCTTGCTTTAGATTTAAATCTCAGAGCTTGTTGTAAATAAACCACAAGTCAGAAAACAATGATAATTTCACTTAGGTCAATTTCCCACCTTGGGGCATTTAGACTTATTTTCCTCTAGGGAAAAAAAAAGATACCATTAAAACTTTTGATGTTGAGATTTTTAGAATTAGTTATCACATGGAATGTTTATCAAAAATACTTGTGCTCACTTTGAAAAAGACAGAGTTTTTACTTTTACATTTTTAATTTCATATTTGACAATACTGGAATTGAGGCTCCTGAAGGCTTGAGGAAATGCCTTTCTTGTCAATGAATTTCTGAAAAGTTTTGTGGAACCATCATTTCTTTCACTTCCTGTGCTTCAGTTGGAAACATATAAAATAATCCTAAAATAGTTCCTAAGGTAAGGGAACTAGGAATTCAAATGTTCTATACTATCTTCTTTTGGATTTGTTCTTAATGAAGTGTATATGTATGTGAGTGCAGGTACCCACAGATGCCAGAAGAGGGTGTCTGATCTGCTGGAGCTAGAATTACAAGTGGTTGTGAGCTGCCTGATGAAACGGAATTTCAATCCTCTGGAAAGCAGCTTGTACTCCAGACCACTAGCTCTCTCTTCAGCTTCTCACTCTATGTCTTAACTGGCTTAAAGTACATGGTGTTTTCTATTTGTTTTTGTACTTTTCATAGTTAAGTATTTGTTTTTCAGATCCTACTATGCTTTGCTTTTTGATATCAGTTTTTTAGGTTAAAAACTAACAATTGTAAAATGTTCATTTAATTCTTATCTTTCATTGCAATAAAAGCAAAATTAGTATGTTTAAAATTAATGGACAATCCAATTAAAGGATCACTTTTGTTGATTAATCCCTCTAGGGGTTTGAACTTGCCAGGTACTTTTATTATCCAAGCATATCTAGAATAGTGTTAATATTGGTTTTGAAATACAGAGAATATTAAAAAAACACAATTTCAGTCACAGTCTTGCTCTGTGCAATACATTCAGAAGCAGCTGATACTTAATATGTAGCACCTATTTAAGGAGATACTAGAGAAAGGAAATGTATTTTATAAGACAAATTACTAAACAATTTTATTAATAAAATCCCAGAGCCAGATATTGGGATTAAAACTGAGAGATCAGAGGAATAAGACAAGCCACAGCCAACCTTACATCACTGCCACCTCAATCTCCAAAGAAACCTACTTCCTCTTCCTGCCCAGCTCTGTCACTTCCTGTCTGTCTGTACAGACCTCCAGACCTTTATGGTTAACTACTGTTGGAATTCAAGGCTCTCTTCCCAGTATAGCCTTGAACTCACAGAGATCTGGATGGATCTCTGCATCCTGAATGCTAGGATAAAAGGCGTGTGCTACCTACCATTGCCTGACCTCTATGTTTAATATAGTAGCTAGCTTTTTCCTCTGATCCTAAGATAAGCTTATTGGGGTGTACAAATAAAATATCACCACATTTCCCCTTTTTAGTCTAAGATAAAAAATATAACTAATATAAGAAAAACTATATACAATAAGTACAATGACCATATACAATATGTCCAAGCAATAAACACATCAACAATGTCTAGTCCATTTACGTTTGACAAATTCAGAAAAAATATTCTATTATCTATCATATTTTTATGAATCCAAAGGATTATATCTAATTTACCTTCTATCTTAATTTGCATAACCAAAACTATCTTTTGATGTCTAAAAAGATATCTATATCTTTCAAACTTATACACTTTACGCCTATTTAGTGAGTTTCTTTTCTGAATTTCTTAACAAGAAAAACTATAACTATCTAATCGTCAACTCCCTCAGAGACCCGAGAGTCATGTTAAGTTTTTTTAGGTATATAAAGGTATATTTCAATTAGATAGGTAATCTTCAAACACTTCAAAAACCTACAGAATATGACATTTAAAATGTTTTAAAAACTTTGACCTTCTGGATAATGAGACATGTCTGTTCCTGGCAGCACTGATTTACTTCAGTGTGGAGGATGGGCATAGAAGACACTCCATATGGAGTTTATCTTCTTCTTGGCAAAAATCGCCATTTAGGCAAGAGGCTGCTCTTGCCTGGACTGCAGATAAAATGTTGTATTGACTGGATATGCAGGACCCATGGAAAAATGACCACTGAATTTGCCAAAACAAGACAAAATGGTCCTTTAGGTTCACGCTTCACAGAGGAGACTGCCAGACATTCTATAGGACACAGGGAAAAATGACTGAGAGAGAAGGTCTATAGGCTGAAGATGGATGCCCTAATGTGGCAGAGAAACTTTGGGTGACTGTTGAGAACTTTGGAAATTGCTTATAATGCATTTCCTGTTTACTTAGGTAATATTATATCCTTCTGGGGTTTTTGATATAGTTGAAGACTAGATAGTTATAATTTTCCTTGGTTATGATAAAAGATATTTATATATGATACTTTAGACTCACAAATATAGGATAGATGATAGAATATTTTCTTTAATTTTGCCAAATACAAATAGACTAGATATTGTAGCTGTAATTCCTGCTTGATAACTGTTCTATTATATGTAATTTTACTATGTTCAAGTTGAAACCTTCCTTTTAACTAAGCAAAAAAAGGGGAAATGCTGTGGGATAATGTTCTTATACACTGGTTTAGTAAAATGATGATTGGTCAGTAGCCAGGCAGGAAGTATAGGCAGAGAAAGCAGACAAGGAGAATTCTGAGAAGAGGAAGGGCAGAATCAGGAGTCACCAGCCAGACACAGAGAAGGCAAGATGACAAGGCAGAACTGAGAAAAGGTACCACCAAGCCATGTGGCTAAACATAGATAAGAATTATGGGTTAATTTAAATGTAAGAAATAGTCAGTAATAAGCTTGAGATAATGGCTGAGCATTTATAATTAATATAAGCCTCTGAGTGATTATTTTATAAGCAGCTATGGGATCTTGGGGCCTGGGCAGTACCAGAGAAAACCTTCAAATACAGTATTTAGGAAGATGAAATTAAAATTCTAAACAATAGCCACAATGTAAGAGGAATTTTCTACTACATATAATATACTTTTATTCTTCCAAGGGCATCAACAATAACCATAAAGTTCATATCTGTGTCCCTGAGTATTCTACACCTAATGAGAACCTCTGAGATACCTCATTACTATATATATTGTAGGGACACAGTTTCTCTCCTAATGGACATATTCACTTCATAAGTAGGAATCATTCAGGTTCTAATTAAGTACCTTTGGTAATTCAAAAACTATTTAAATTGGAAAACCAAAAAGTAACTTATCACTACAACAAAACCTTTTGATTTTGATGTATACAACTCTAATCATTTATAATTCTGGTTGTGAGTCTAGCCTTTAGCTTCTGAGCCATCACTCCAGCCTTCATCATTTAATTGAAATTAAATGAAATTAAATTCATCAGAGTTGAGTAAATGAAAAATTGCTTGGTTTTGGTAACACAAGTCTATTATTTCACACATTCATTCAATTTGGACAAAATCTACTCTAGATATTTGGAAAGGATATTTAAATAGTATCAGACCCTGACATTTCACTCAGTGTGGAAACTATGAGGTTTGACTCCTTTGTGACTCAAAGAGAGTGCAGGTTTAAGTGATATGTCTAAGCACACAGTTTCAAGATCTGTTCATGAATGTTCCTTTTTATGATGTTACAGGAAAAAGTACAGCAGTAAAGATGTGTTATAGCTTGGATATAAAATGTCCCCTACAGACTCATGTGCTTGAACACCTGGTCCTCAGCTGCTGGTGGTATTTTTTAAGGTTATGGAGACTATTGGATATGAACGTGATTGGCATTTTTGGGGCCATGGGGTAGGGGTAGAGGGTTATAGCTGGCATTGGTTCCAGCCTAAGCTCTTCACTTCCGGATCCACCCAGATGTTACCAAGCCATGCTACAAGCTCTCACTACTCTATTCTTCCCCTACCATGGGACCACAAAATGAAATAAATCCTTCATCCTTTAAATTGCATCTTATTGGTCATTTGTTCACCATTCTTGAAAGAGAAATGAACATAGGACATCTAACATTTCCCAAATAGTAATAATCTCTTATACGTATGCAGTGCTGTGTGCTAAATATCTTTTAAAGGCATTTTTACACTTGCATATGTGTACATATCCTCCTGTTTTCACAATAATAAATCAGAAGTGTGTAAGGTCACAGTGACCATGTGCAAGCTGACCACAAATGAGGCTTCTGAAGTTTGTATCTTAACTACCACATTCACATAATATGCAGAATAAGTTCAATATATATGCATATGCATAATGAAAAATGGATTGTAATTTGTTGACCTTGCTATCATAACTCATCTAGTAAGGTTTTGCATACCTTATTCTCAGTAGGACACTGGTTGCTTATCTATAACTACCAATAATATTGTTTTCAATATTTTCTTGACTGCAATTTCTGAAAATGTCCTCTAAGATCAGAGAATAATTTATTGACTCAACTGGAACACCTTTGAGAGAGAAAGAAAGTACAATTAAGGATTATTTCCTGACAAGGGAAACGGGCTATCGCCCATCAGAGGACGGCTCAGTTTGTCCAAATAGAAAACCTCAGAGCAGAGTCTCTGAAAAGGCTTCTGTAGTATTTGTCGGCAGCAGTAAGTTTGCTGCCTTAATCGTAAATGCCCTTTTTTGTCCTGTCCCAGTTAAGTTGTTTGTGTGAAAAATGTGCAGTTGGGTTCCGGAGGGTGCTGGGGATCAGTTCCCCTGTGGTTTTGTTATGCCCAGATTGGGACCCCAAAGACATCACCACAGACGTTAGGTACAGAATGCAATAGCATGGTTTATTTCTGTTTGTTTACAAGCCGCGGGCAGGGAAGCTCGATCCAAAGCACTCACTCGTACAAGCTCGATCCAAAGCACTCACTCGTAGTAACCGTGAGGCCAGGAGGAACTTGCTTTTTCTTTGTGTGGCTAGCTTTTTAAAGGCAAAATCCACAAGCCATTCAGGGGGGTTGGGGGAGTTTTGCACGGGTGCAACTCGGATTGGTTTATTTTTATCTCTGTTCTCTTTTAATTGGGTGAGGGTATGTAACCTTTGAATTTACTGGTTGGTGGTTACAATTTATTACTTTGGGGGCAGTCCAGCACAAGTCCCGGGCTTTGTCCTTGAGCCACCATGGGGGCTGGCTGGCCAAGCACGTACTGCACATAACTCTAAGTTGGTGAGGGGCCCCAGAGAGTAAACATCTGGCTGAACTTTCAGCAGTCAGAGTACGTGCAGAAAGGGAGCTACTGCAAGGACTATGTCTTTTGTTCATGGCCCTCCCAGAAACTGCTTGCTCAAGTCTCAGGAAACTGAAATTGAGGCCTGATCTCTGAGAGAAGACTGAGCAGCCTGTTATGGCATCTGCTTGGTCCTTTCAGTTTTTCCTGTTTAGAAAACAGTGTCTGGCTTGCTTCCGGATACAGTGTAACCATTCCTTGACCCCTGCTGTTGGAGGGCTATATAAACCCATGTTGGTCCGAATAAAGAGAACTGCTTCTCTGACGAACTGAAACTGGGTGTCTAGAGTGCTGTTTAACCTCGGTGTTCCTCGCCAGATTTCGTGCTCCATCTCTGCGGGCCGCAGCAAGTGGAGGTTCCATCGAGACTTGGAAAGAAGGGGTAAGCAGACGAGGCTCACCTTCACAAAGGAAGGGGAGGATTGGATGTAACAGAGTAAAATAGGGTACGTACTATGGGTAATTCTGCAAAAGCTCAGTTGGCCACTGAGAAACAGGAATTAAGTAAGCAAGGAACAGGAATTAAGTCTAGCACCACACTCACATTTGTGGACACCATAGCTGAAGCAAGCAAGTTCTTGGTTTCTGACAGGAGGAGGTCTGAATATTCCAGATCGGGAAAGATGCTCTTCTTACTGATAAAGTGAAAGTGAAAGAGCAACTTTCGGAGTTTGAGCAAGCATTTGCTAACGCTCAGGAGGCGGAGATGAATGAATCTTTGAAAGGGAAAAGGAAGAGGTCGAGGTCTCCTGTAAAGAGCATATAAGAATATTTGTGAAAGATTTAATGGATGAGGAAGAAGACGATGATCTTGCCTCTGTCTCAGATTTAGTAGAGGAGGAAGAGCAGCTAGAAAAAGAGATAGAGAAACTACAACAGAATTTGTGCCGTGCAAAAGTGAAAGCACAGTCAGTCAGCACCTTCTGTGCCTCTATTGTCTCGACCCCCGCCAAGAAATCGTCATTGGATAGGGGAAGAAAAAGAGTCAGAGGGCAGATATAGGCAAAAAAAAAAAAAAAAAAAAAAAAAAAAAGAAGGGGGTGGTGTGCATGAAACATAGTCAGTCATTGAAACTCAGAATCAAGCTGGGCAGGTGGTCCAGGAGCATGTTCCTTTGATGCCTCAGGGAGAAGCTGAGCCGTTATGGAGTTTAGTAAGAAATCCACCTGTGTTACTGCCTGTGAGTATTGATAGCCCTGTTTTTCCTGCTGTATTTTCTTCTAATTGGACAATTGGTACCGCTGCCAGCAATGTAAAACTCCAAAAGGTTTTGTAGATATTACTTTGCAGTTTTAAAAAAATGCTCTTTGTTTTGAGAAAAATAGTACAGCTGGCAAGAATAATACCAATGATATCTCCTTGAATCTGAAAGGCAGCTTTCATGATTGCCTAGTCCTGAGTAATACTTCTTTGGCAGACTTTGTAGGTAATTCCAGCATGTCTCGTGTTGTGGGTCTCCAAGTGCTCCTTTCCCTTTTGTTGTTTGGAATGGTGATGTGGGAAGGGAGGGACTACTAAACTGTTCAATTCTAAATTGTAGCTTGAATAATTGCTGGAGTGCAAATTGGCCCCATGCAGTGATTGTGAGAATACCTGCATTTGCAGTAATGCCTCTGGAGAGTCCTTCTGATCAGTTTCCGCTGCAACTGAGGACAGGAAGAGACTTTGGCTTTACTGCCGCAATTGTTGCAGCTGTGGCTGCATCTGCTGTTGCTGCTACAGCTGCTGGGCTTGCATTATCTCAGACTATTCAACAGGCTGCTGTTATCAACACATTATCTGAGAGGGTGGCTGGTGCCTTGGACATTCAGCAAACATTGAATGGACAATTACACTTTGGAATTCTGATGCTTAATCAGCAAGCAGCACTGTTACAAGAACAAATAGATATGTTTTGGATACGCCAACATATGTTATGTGCTTATGGAATGTCAGAAGTTTGTATAACCCCTCATGCAGCTTTTAATGCATCGGCCAAGGTTGCAGAATTGAATGCTTGTTTGCGAGGGCCTTGGAATGGAACATTTTTGAACTATACAATTCAGTTAGCACATGCCATGTTAAGGATTAACGAAACGAGAGTTGTTCCTGTAAATGAGCAGACCTGGTGGTCATTAATGTCTAAAGCTGCTGGGTGGATTACTAGATGGGCAGGGTCTGTTTCCCTCTTATTAATCTGTGCAGGTGGTATGGGAAGTGGGTTATTTCTGCTATGCCGATGGCAATGCCAGTTCACTCGACACCAACAGGTAACCAAGCAAGCCCTTCTGGCCACATCACCCTCTGAATCTGCACAAGTGTGGTTACAAATGTTGGACGGATAGTACCCAGAGATGGGCAACTCCTGTGATCCTCATGCGACCTAAGGCAGGGGGCATAAAGGCAGCCCCCTATGACGGGTAAGTTTGGGGATTGCAACAGGTGACCTAAGGCAGGGGCTAGCTGATCTTCCACAGGCTGTTCTAGCCGATGTGTTCCTCTTGAAAAGAAAGAGGGCATGTCGGCAGCAGTAAGTTTGCTTCCTTAATCTTAAATGCCCTTTTCTGTCCTGTCCCAGTTAAGTTGTTTGTGTGAAAAATGTGCAGTTGGGTTCCGGAGGGTGCTGGGGATCAGTTCCCCTGTGGTTTTTCCTGTTTGGAAAACAGTGTTCAGCTTGCCTCCGGATGCAGAGTAACCATTCCTTGACCCCTGCTGTTAGAGGGGTGTATAAGCCCATGTTGGTCCGAATAAAGAGAGCTGCTTCTCTGACGAACTGAAACTGGGTGTCTAGAGTGCTGTTTAACCTCGGTGTTTTTGGCGTCCCTCGCCAGATTTCATGCTCCAGCTGCGTGGGCCGCAGCAAGTATTATAGCATAGAACTAAGGAATCACATCATTTTAAAACTGTAAATAACTTCATATCACACTAATAGTTATCAGTTATGTAAATTGCCCTAAACATGTGGCTTCACAATGTCCAATTTCATTCACAATTCTTCTGTGGTTATTGATGTCTTTGTTGGGTTTGCCTTCAGTCTATGGATGAGATTGTAGACATGGTGGCTCTATGTGATCTGAGTGGTCAGATTTCTTGTTGATGGACTATCTGTGGGCAGTACTCTCAGTATGGTGCTGAGTGGCTGACATGTCTCTTAATCTACACTCATCTAGCTTGGGTTTGTTTATACATCAGGGTTCTGAGTGCTCAAGAGAAGGTGAGTTCTCATGCCTCAAGTCAGCTTGCATCACATTTGATATCATTAACTTGTCATAGCACAGTACATGGTGAAGTCAAGAGTTATTCTGGAACAGTTATCAAGGGAATAGCTGGTGGGAATTCTGTACTTCACCAATACTCATCAGGAACTCTGTGGACTGTCCTCAGTACTCCCACATGTCAATAAATTTAAAACATGAAGATCGAACAGCTCCAGGAAGACCATACGGATAATTTTACATTGCCTTGAACTAAAAATTGTACACAGTGCTTTGTGGTGTATATGGTCCACTTAAGTATCAAGGCGCCAGGGATTATGAGTCTTCCACATACTAAGCTTTACTTTTGATTATTTTTATTTTATTCCATTAGTTGGGGCTGAATTAATTTTGTATTATCATTAAATGCATACAAATCTTATGGATAAAGGTTGTTATATTGGTTTGGTATGGTTCTTTGAACATACAAAAAGTTCAAATTAATATAGAGAAAGATTTTTATGCTAAAATAAAATTATTGAGCATCATATTTCTCTTGTGCAATTTTGTTACCCTACAATGATTTTATATGATTTTCCCTTTAAATTCCAACGGTTATGGAAGACATAAAAGATAAATATGAATTTATTCCTTACAGCATATAGCTATAAAATAGCTTCATTTCAACTGTGCTTCTGATATGCTAGTTAGTTTTGCCCTCTTGCTGGCACTAAACATCTATGAAAGTGTGCTTCCTCTTGACATTTATGGTTTCCATGTTGATCTTTACATTTTACCTACACATGTGTAATAATTTGTAATACCTGTCACGAAGAGCATGGCTGTAGCTCTTGGTCATCACTAATGGGGAATCTGTAGAAAGTGGACACATATCAAACAGTAGATACAGATACTTTTGTTACCACCTCCAACCAGAATTTAACCTGTCAAGGCTTAGAATCAGAGCCAATACAAACAGTGGGTGCTCATTAATCACATTAATTTTTGTTTCTTCAACCACATTGTGAAATTATATCAATAAGATAGGGCTGGTATGATAAAATACACAGAATGGACAGCTGGAAAGGGACAGTTTTGGAGACTGGAAATCCAAGAGCAGGATGTAGGCAGGCTGGGTTTCTGTGGAGCCTTTCTTCTCCTTGAGGACAGCAGCTTGCCTCTTGCTGTGTCCTCGTGTGGGCTTGCCTTGGTGCTCTAGTGCTCCAATGCCTCTTCAGCCTCAGAGGAGGCCAGTCTTCTTTGATGGACCCAAACTCATTTCACACTGACCACCTTCTTATAGGCCTTCTCAAATACAATCACATTGGAAGTTAGGGTCTCAACCCAGAAATTTTCTACTTAAACCAAAAATTACAGCAAATATTTGGGCCTCTATTAAAAATATGGTTTTAATGATTTTCTCAATTGCATATTATCTTTTGTTCATACAACTGTCCATTTATATGTAACTTTTCCACAATTTTTGTCTATTCATATAATGTAAATATTTGTCTCTCCATGGCTATGGCTTTTCACAGCCTTGTGACTTAAAAAGTAAATCATTTGCTTCCTTATACTCCGCATGCAATGGTGGATGTGCAGGTTGCCAGTTCAGTAACTTCCCTCTCTGGGTTCACTTCTTTACCATGCTTGTACAGTTTGGACCTCAAGTGTCCTTCAAGGACCACAGGAAGGCCACAGAAAGGCCTCAGGAGATGGTAGTGTCTTTCAAAGGTGAGACTTGATAGAATTAAGTTATTTCATTTGAAGCATGCCCCTGAGAAGACTGAGATAATGGTTTCTGTTCATCTCTCCAAGCTTCTTGGCCATGAGGAATTGAGTAAAGTGCTCCAACATACGTTTTGCCACAGGTTGAAAAGCAACAGGGTTAACAAACTGTAAATTGACGTCTCACAACTATGATTCAAAAGAAACTTCTCTTCACAGGTTATCTCAGGTTGCTGCAACAGAGAATTGTGTGGTGTTATGTAATATACATATATATGTATATATAGTAAGTAAATTGGTTGTAAAACATGAGTTTTGCAACTCTGTGGGTTTGGTGTCCCGGGTTTTGGCACCAAAAATGTAAGTAAATTGGTTGCAACAACTCTGGGTTCGGTCCTGGATTTTGGCACCAAAATGTGAGTTTTGCAACTCTGTGAAAGATGTCCTGAATACCTGGGGGTCAGGCAACACCTTGAGCTGCTTAGGATAGCTCTGATGGCTGAACTGCAAGGATACAGTTCAGCCCTGGAGGGTGAGGTATCCCAGACACCTCGAGCTACTCAGAACAACAGCTCTGCCCTGAAGGTGTCCCCGGCACCTGGAACTGTTTAGCTGTGATGGTTGGAACTGCAAAGAAACAGCCCAAACATGGAAGGGAAATTTTTCTGACTTCTTGGGAGAGTTAGGCCTGGAACTGCTTCAGCAGGGAAGGGTATCCTGACTCTTTGGGAAAGTCAAGGTATACCAGGTGTGATGGGGGATGATCTCCCCGCAGGACATAGCAATCCTGCTCCTCTCCTGGAGAGCCTCTACAACTGAGCTTTGCTCAACCCCCACTTGAGGGGCTTTCTAGTAGAGCTCCGCTTCTCCGGCCTAAGATGTTGCTTCTTTGCTTCACTCTGCAAAAGGGGAAACCCATGCAGAAATGTAGCACTCTCCTCTGGGTCCAGAGAAAAGTGTTACTTTTCAGCTCTCTCTTGCTCTGTCCACTGAGGGATGTCTCAGCAAAGATCTTTTCTACGCCAGTGAATGAAGATCTTCACACCCAAAACTCTTGAGAAAGAGATTTATTTGGGAAGGAGGAGTCCAGGAGAGTAGTTGCCTCGACCAGGGTAGAGAGAACAGCCTTTTTTTTCTAACTGACTAAACAGGGCAGTTTACACAGGAAGTCTTAGGGGTGGAGTCAACCAGGGGTTGACTTAGGGCCAAGGGTTCTACTATCCTGCTCTGTGATTGGTTGGTTTCACAAGTCAGTTTTCTAGGGGCAGAGATGGCTCTGAGCTGACTGAGCCAAACTGTATTTCTTTCTGCCCTGATCTGAGCCATCTTTCCCTAGTTCTGGGCTCTAGGGTCAGGGTGGGTTTCTTTAGGCAGCACCTTTTCCCTACATATATAATTTGTAGATGGCATTGAAATGTCAGTAGAGAGCACTAGAGAACTACTGCCAGAAGAAATAGCTCCCCTAGCTGAGCTGGTGCATGGTCACTCTGCTCACCCTGAGCTCCCCTGATCTGGTGCATGCTCACCCTGAGCTCCCAAAGTATGTGTGCTCTTCTGCATTATCAGGCTCTTGTAGCTGTCACAGATCCTTTGGGACTAACTCTTGCAGAGCTTGTAGGACCCAGCTGCTAATTGTGGCACATTGTCCTCTCAGATGGTTTTAGCAGACTGCTCCAACTCTGGAACACTGATTCTCCGGTATCAGGCTCTCAACATGCACAGCAATTAGCAGCATCCAGTGGTGAACAGAGAAGCCCCATCACACAAATGTCCATTGCATTTGGTAGTTGAAAAGTCTCTAGTGAGTTACGTCTATGAGAACAACTAGAGGATGCATTTCTGGCAAGTTCTAGGTGAGAGTTTCCTACTCAGTTACACTGGACTGGCACCGTAGAAGTTAGTTTGCCATTTGTGGTCCATGGCCATCTCCTGACTGATAAATTCAGGATCCAAGTCCTGTGGGATAGGGAGTCTTTCTTGAATGCTCAGTCAGTCATGAGGGCAGTGGCTGTTCATTATCTGTGTGTGTGTGTGTGTGTGTGTGTGTGTGTGTGTGTGTGTGTATGTACACACACATGGAGGCCAGAGGATAATTTCAGGTATAGTTCTTCAGGTGTTAACACCTTTTTCTTCTCTATTTTGAGGGGACTCATCTCCATAGCTCTATCACTGACATGGCACACATGTGCTACCATGCCTGGCTTTTTAAAAGTAAGTTCTGGGGACTGAACTCAGGTCCTTCTTTTGGTGCAAAAATCACTTTATCAAATAAGCTATGTCCCCAAACTCTCTTATCTACTGTTTTTAGAACTGTATTTATTTTAGATATAAGTTTAAATTAAAATTATATTTACTTAGCAATGACTTTAATATTAATCTTCTGACAGAATTAATAATTCCTGTATTAAATGTTCCCCTGTTCATATAACTGTGGCTTCTCTGTTTTGAGTGGATGGGTTCCAGCTGATAAAGTAGCTGATAAGGCAAACAAGCACAGACCAGAGTCTGTGCTGAGGGGCAACGTCATCGTAGTTCCTTGTGTACAGGGACGGCATAGGGTGGGCCAGAAGAGGGAAGACTGACAGCCTGTTAGCTAGAGGACCTCCTGGGTCAGACCGCAAGGCACTTGCAATTGCTGTGGTGGAGCCTCCTTGCTCTAACAGCTTGTGGCTCTCCCTCGTCTATTCTCTAGTCTGATCTTAGTTTGACGCTGTAGCTCACACTGCCTGACTTTAAAATGCAATGGGACTTTGCAAACTGCTTCCCACTAGTCTGTATTTGAGGTCTGAATTAAAAGATACTTCCAAATAAGAAGTATCTAGTAACCACTAAGCAGTGAATTCTGTAGTGTTGGAAACATAAAATAAGCTTGCATGGACTTTCCTCATTTTTAAGGTATCTGTATTTGTACACAGTAGATAGAAATAGGAATTAAGGATAAGGACATGGTATAGTTCCGTCATTGCTTAAGGAATGTTCCCAAAGCTCTCCCAAGTGATCTCTTCATATTGTTTCTTATTCAGAGTAGTCAGGTGGCAGGTAAAACCCCTATGATATGGGAGGAAACATGCAATGGCTGTTGGAAGGGAGCCAGAGGATTGACACATTTCCTGTGACTCATACATAAATACCAACAAATAAAAACCATTTGTTGACACACTGAAAACTAATAATATTTTCTCAAATATTGTAAGATTATCTTTTAAAATCAATTAAAAGATAGTTAAATTTTACCAAACACTTAAAAGAAAAATTTGAAAAAATAATCATTACATTTAAAAACAATCTTTTGATATGGAAATATAGGACATAAATATGATAGGATAAAAAGGTAGTTATTGAACCTACTTTTAAAGAGCAACTTGGTTAAAATGTTTTACATTGCTATGGAATTTAGTTTATTGATACAAATTTACAGTTGATTTTGTTATTATATATATACATATATATATATATGTATATATATATATATATATATATATATATATATATATATATATATATATATATATGGTGATATATTGTGTCCCCCAATATATTGTGCATCCTAATAAACTTATCTGGGCTCAGAGGACAGAACAGCCACTAGATAGATATAGAAACTGGAAAATGGTGGTACTCACACCTTTAATCCTATCACTTGGGAGTCAGAGATCCATCTGGATCTCTGTGAGTTCAAAGCCACACTGGAAACAGCCAGGTATGGTGACTCACAACTTTAATCCCAGGAAGTGATGACAGAAAGCAGAAAGGTATATAAGGCATGAAAACCAGGAACTAGAGCTGGTTAAGCTTTTAGGCTTGTGAGCTGCAGTTCAGCTGAGATCCATTTGGATGAGGACACAGAAGCTTCCAGTCTGAGGAAACAGGATCAGCTGAGGAACTGGGAAGGTGTGGTGGCTGTGGTTTGTTCTGCTTCTCTGATCTTACAGCATTGATCCCAATAACTGGCTCTGAGTTTATTTTTATTAATAAGACCTTTTAAGATTTATGTTACATTATATATATATTTCAACTCTCGTTTAAGGTATTATGTTTATGCAGCTCATTTGAAATTGTACTGGGTAATTAAGAAATATAGATTAATAATTAGTTTTCTATGATAGTCAAACTTATAGTCATGTTGAGTTTTCTAGGATACACGGATATAATTCAATTAGGTAGGTAATCTTCAAATACTTCAAAGACCTACAGAATATGACATTTAAAATGTTTTATAGAGCCGGACCCCAGAACTCAAATGCTCAGCACATCACTGACCTACTGTTGTGGTAGATGTGCTGAACTTCAGAAAAATTTAGACTTTCTGGACAGTGAGACATATCTGTTCCTGGCAGCATCGATTTACTTTAGAGAGGAGGATGGGCATCGAAGACAGATGCCCCAACTTTACAGAGGAACTTTGGATGACTGTCCAGGCTGCCAGCTGTCTGTCTACTCTCTCAAGGTTCCCAAAAGTTGCTTGCATCTTTCTCCCATTTCTCAGGTAATATTATATCCATCTGAGGTCTTTGATGTAGTTGAAGACTAGATAGTTATAATTTCCTTAGTTATGATAAAAGATAAGTTAGATATGAAACCTTAGACTCCCAAATATAGGATAGATAGGATATCTTCAATTTTGCCAAATACAAATAGACTAGATATTATAAATGGACTAGATATTGTAACTGTAATTCTTGCTTGATAATTGTTTTGTTATATGTAATTTTACTATGTTAAAGTTAAAACCTTCCTTTTTGAAAAAAAAAATAGGGAGGGGAAGTGCTGTGGATATTGCTCTGTATGCTGTGAATGTGTTGCTCTGATTGGTTAATAAATAAAGTGCTGATTGGCCAGTAGTCAGGCAGGAAGTATAGGCAGGACAAGTAAAGAAGAGAATTCTGGGAACAGGAAGACTGAGTCAGGAGTCACCAGGCAGACACAGAGAAAGCAAGATGTAAAAGTACCAGTAAGCCACAAGCCAGTGGCAACTTATAGATTAATAGAAACAGGCTAATTTAAGATATAAGAACAAAGAGCAAGAAGCCTACCACGGCCACAGTTTATAAGTAATATAAGTCTCTCTGTGTTTATTTGAGTCTGAGCAGCTGAAAGCCTGAGCTGGACTGGAGAAAACTTCAGCTACAATCTTTCATTTGTTTAACTTCCAAAATCTGACTTGCAGTTTTTGCTTTATGAGGACTTCAGTCTCCTAGAATAGAATATTACTTAGTCTCCAAAGCACCATGTATGATGAGGTTGTTAGTCTCACATTTCTTGTGAGTGTGTGTATAGTGTAGGGGGGATGAGCACACAGGTGCACACTCACCAATGGTACAGTGGGGATGTGGAGACTGCAGGACAACCTGGGGCATTGGTTCTTGCCTTCCATTGTGCTATCTTGTTTGACATAGTGTCTCTTTGTTGTTTGCCCCCGCATGCACAAGGCAGGCATGCCCAGCAGCAAGCCTCCAAGGATGCTCCTCTTTTCACCTCCCACATCTGTAAGACACTCTGATTACAGATGTGCACTACTCTGCTCAGCTTTATGTGGGTTCTGGAAATTCAAACTTACAGCCTCCCACTTGTGCAGCAAGTACTTAATCTACTAGGCCGTTTTATCAGTCTTCAGTAGCAGCAGCTGTTGAGAGAGAGAGAGTAATATTGGTGAAGTAAGGAAGAAACAAAGAAGGATAGACAGGGAGGAAAGAGGAAGAGTGGAAGTTTGGTTTTCTTTAAGATAAGAATGTAGAAAATTGAATTCACTTATTCACCCAAGATCATTTTATTGAAAGAGTGGCATTCTCTTGTTCTCCGTTTAAAGCCCTTCTGTCTGTGGTATAGGTCATGGAAGGAACATAGGAGGTCTAAGATGATGCTCTTCGGCATTTTGATATGCACAATGGCTGATAAAAGTCAATTTTACAGTAGCTGGTAGCACTTTGACAGTGTGTATTTTTAAAAAGCATCTTTTACAAAAGTCTCAAAGCACTTTGCATTCGAAACATTAAAAGCTTAAAAGAAGGAGAGGTAGAAATCTGTAGCAGTGGGAAGCATAGACCAATTTGGGAGTAATTACATCAATTATTTCTAATAAAATCATTTTGTATTAACTGAAAATAGTTTTAAGTTTGAAGTATTCATTGAGATTAAGACTGGCAGTCTTAAGCCTTTGTCTTTCCATAAAAATGAATCCCATTATTCTATATTGAGTTAATAGACTTTCCTAGGTGTTTTTGAGATAAAGAAAAGTATATAATTGCTTACACTAATCAAGAAGGACAGCCAAGCCTATTTTCTTAAGTTTAGTCATATTGTAATAATAAAAAAGTAGGAATATGAATGACAAATTTCTTCCAAGGGTCATCAGTTTTGTATTAGATGCCAGCCAAACATTTGACCTCACTTGTCAACTCTGAATTGGTTGCTAATAACCTTGAACTTTTAAAGAACACAAACATTGGAGTTAGTTTCAAACCAAAACCTAACAATCATGAATTATGACCTTGGGCAAGGCACTGAAGTATCTTGTGCCTCAATTTCCACTTCTAGACAATGGAATAATAATGTCCACATTGGTGTTCTGTCGGGTTTATGTGCCATAGCACACTAGAAGTCCACACAGCAGAGTCTGTCACATAGTGATGCTTAAAGTCAGCTGGGGTAGCTGTTGTCTCTGAGGGTCTCTGAAGCACTGTTATTTTGTTTCTCTGTGAGCTTCTCTTTAACTTCATATGAAGCCACAGGCTCAAGAGACTTGAATGCTTCTGTACATTTTATAGGAGTTGATATTATGCTGCAAATAGCATAGTAATGTGAATTGTAACACATGTTACTTTCAGGAAGAAATTAGTTTGAATAGTTTGACTTTGGAAAACTTGCTCCTTTAATGAGATACAATTTTTAGACATGCAATACATGAGTCTCAGTGTCTTTCCATAACAAATGAACTAATTTAGCCCCAACTTCAAATTTGTGCACTTTTCTTTTTCAAAACTAATAATTATATTAATTTTTTGAGACTTCCATACAATGGATTCAGTCATATTCACCCTCTTCTTGTAACTCCTTCCAGATCCAGGGTCACATCCTTACCTCCCAACCCATTTAATGCCAAGTTTTCTGTTATTTTTATGTATGTGTACTTTTCAGTAGTATATGGATCAAAACTTCTGATTCCTTTTCAGTGAAGAATTAATATAGTTATGCCTACCTTGTAAATATAACATTCTTTTTTATTATTTATATAATAATATATTTATATATAAGAGTGTAATATTTTTATTATATTGTAGGCATAATAAACTGAGTGGCTATACTTGTAGTGCAATTTAATTCTAAACACAAAAGAATTTCTAGCCATCAAATCTGATATCAGTCTACATTGAATTTATATACCAATATTATTAATTTGGTTTTTGTATTTTGGATACTTCTATATTTGAAAAGTCTCTACCTTCCTCAACACATTTTCTAAAGAACTGGGTAATTTTTCCCCATCCCACCAAAAATCCAACTACTTTCTTCAGTAATTTCTTAAAATATTTGTAAAGATCTGTATTTGTAGTAGTCACCAAGGATTTACGGTTTATATAAGATATTTAGAGACAAAATGTCAATTCCTGTATTTGTATGTTGTGTGATCTTCCTGTCTGTGCATCACTGAGGAGTGGAGGAATGTGCTACCCCCACATACAGCACTTTGGCATTGGTATTATTTTTAGTCAAAAGAAATTTGTTAAGACAACAGATGTGGCCAGCATGCTCTAGCCATCTTCTTTTTCTTCCTGGAAGGAAGAGTTAAAGCTTGTATAGATGTTCTCCTCACACCAGTGGAAAGCATCACTCACATCATCACTCACATCATCGGGGGTGGAGACAGGGACTTTGAACAGACTGTGCCAGAGGAACCATTGTCTTTCTTTATCACCACACATGGTTAGTTACTTTGCATGATGCCTCTCTTCTTTCAGCTCCACACGTACTCACAGGTTCTGCCTGGGTTTCATCTCCTTAGAAAGTTGCCATATCATGTAACACATTAAATTTGTTTGTATGTTTCTTTCTTGTTTTTTTTTTTTTTAAAAAAATAACTGGCTAAAGATTTTTCTTCTTAGACTGTCTTATTGGAGAACTTAATGTTTTTTAAGTTCTGTCTCTATACTTTGATTCTGAGCCATGTAAATTTATTCCTTATTAAAACACTAATCAGTGCAGGGCATGATGGTGCACTCCTTTAATCCCAAAAGGAGGCAGAAGCAGGTGGACCTCTGTGGGTTTGAGGCTAGCCTAGTCTACATAACGAGTTCCAGGACAGGTAGGGCTATATAGAGAGACCCTGTCTCAATAAAAACAAAATGTAATCAATGGCTAAAAATAAAAAAAACTGAATAAGTATTTACTGGCTTGAGGACATTGTTTTAATGTAATTGGTTTTAATAAAATATAATTATTAAATGAAATCCCAATAAAAACTTCACTCCGTTTGATTCTTGTCATTTTCTTTTAGTCAGCCCACAGCATTTTCAGTATATTATCAAATTAAATGTTTCTGAAGTGTTAAGGTGTGATAAATATTCTCCCTTTTTCAATAATGTTATCAGTTGATTGTGTGGTCAAATGGCATGGTGGCAACATAATTTGACCTCCTACTCAGTGGTAACAAACCTCAAGAACACCACATTCATTCACGGTGAAAAACAGATCCCAATGAGGCTGACACAGGCTCTTTAATTTCCACTGTTAACCCTACTGCTTGAGGGAATGGTGGAGACCTGCATTTTAATTAAGTTAATGCATTGTATTTCCTGGTTCAATCAGTTGGTACCCAAATACAGTAGCATGCATTTTTCATTCTTATTTAAACCATTAACCCAAATCAGAGCCCCAGGGAAATGGCACAAAATAAAAAATGGGTGTATATTAGAGACTTGAAGAGCTACAGAAAGGTAGCATTTGGAAGAGTCCTAGGTCCCAGGGGTGATGTCTACATTAATAAAAATATGGTCAGGGATTCAGGATTTTTTCTAGTTTCTCATAACCTCTGCACTGTATTTTAATTGAACGTTTTGTTTGTTGGTTTGCTTTGTTTGTGTTAATAACTAGTTAAAACAGAAGCTATCATATGTATTGTGAAGATGTATTACCTCAGTTTTGGGCAGTAATGATCTCAGATCGTCATTGTATCCAGGCATGGCTTCAGGAATCTAGTTTCACCACGTTTTGCAAGTTTCCATGAGCTAAGAGGTTTTTTTTTTTTTTTCTTTTTACAAGAAAATTAAAAATTACCAGTCAAAGTGCTTCATGTATCCCTGAGCATAAATATTAAATCCAATTCATGTTTATATGACTAATATGAAAGTGATACTTTTTTATTCATGACATATGGTTTCTTTTTTTATTTATGTGCCTCTCTTTCTCTCTCTCTCTCTCTCTCTCTCTCTCTCTCTCTCTCTCTCTCTCTCTGTGTGTGTGTGTGTGTGTGTGTATGTGTGTGTGTGTGTATCTGCATGTGTGTGTGCCTGTAAGGCCAGAGGAGAAATCACTCAGGTCCTCAAGAAGAACAGGGAATATTAATTGCAAAGCCATCTCTCCAGTCTTATTTATTCTAAACATCATAAAACTTCCTTAATTTAAGTAGCTAAACTCCATAAGACTAAGTTGATCTTGGATTGCAAAATTCCTGGGAGTATTTTGTAACCCCAAAGTATAAGTTTGCATACTATTAACTGTATAAAAATAGGAAGGAAGGTCTTGATTTTTTAGTACGTGATGATTTGAACTCCGTTCTGTAAACAGTGAAATAGCTGGTTGCTTCCCCCTCATTAAAAGTGCAGACTAAAATGTCACCCACTAACAGAAAGAAAAAACAAGGAAACTTCTCTAGCTTGCCTTGGAGTTTAAGTGACAAAGAACTTGGAGAAAGGTAACTAAAAGCCAATGCTATGCAGGCATGAGGTTAGATACAAAGTCTTTTTGTAATTATGTGCTTAGGGAATTAGGGACCAAAAGGTATTGCTGAGCAGGTCTTATAGATGTTAGGACCACAGCTAACAGTGTGTTTGTAAATGAAGCATGTATCCCTTCTATTAAAACCCCTCAGCACTGTGTCCTTATGGACAAAGAAAAAGAGATGACTGTTCTCATTGCTGTGACTTGGCTTTACACAGGAAGTCTTAGGCAGTACAATAAGAGAAGAAAAAGAAACAAGTGGCAAATAGCCTGGGGAAGAGGGACTGAGTCCCCATATTTACAGATAGATCCATTGCCTAAGTATACAGTCATATCCTGAAAATGGAAGCAAACGAAGTGAAGAATCCTGAAAATGAAAGCAAACAAAACCCCTCCTCCTAGTTCCAAGTGAATTCCTAGGCTCAGAAGTCACAAGGTCAATACACAAAAATCAATTCAAGTTCCTTTTGCTAGTGATGGATAATAAGAAATATATCTGAAAAAGACTGTATTGTAGTTTCCTTAAAAGGATACATTCAAGTAAACATGTAGTTCAGTGTCTCTCAACCTTCCTAATGCTGCAACCCCTTAATATAGTTCATGTTGTGGTGACTCCAACCATAAAATTATTTCCGTTGCTGCTTCATAGCTAATTTTGCTACTGTCATGAATTGTAATGTGAATATCTGATATGCAGATGGTCTTAGGTGACCCCTGTGAAATGGTTGTTTGATCCCGAAAGGGATTATGACCCACAGATTGGGAACCGCTGATGTAGTTACATATGGATAATATCTCTCCTAGTTAGCATCAATTGTCATTGTTGCTAAGTCTAGAATCAACCAAAAAGTTCCTTTATCAGGTTGGTCTGTGGACATGTGTGTGAGTGATTTTCCTGATTGTCTTAATCGATACAGGAGTGCCAAGTCCACTGTGGGTGTTACCATTCTCAGCCAGCTGCTCCTGCTCTGTATAGAAGACATGCTAAGAGAGAGCCAGAAAGCAAGGCAGCAAGCAGGACTTCTCTACTGGGTTGTGTCAAGAGCCTGACCAGAGATCCTGCCCAACTTCCTTCAATGATAGATTGTGATCTGGAAGAATATCCAAAATAAACACTTACTCCCCCTCAGTTGCTTTTAGTCAGAGCATTTTATCAGTAATATTTTATATAAGTATTACTACTAGAAGAAATACAACAGTGTGCTTTATTAATATTATATGAATGTGGCCTCTTTCTTCCCTCAAAACATCTTCTTGTACTGTACTTTTTGTGACAATGTGGACAATGCTTGTGTAGTGGAATTCTACAACCCTGTGTGGCAGGATGGGGCATGATGAGAGCTGCAGGATTTGTGAGGGAACATTAGCCTGAGTGAGGGTGTTACTGAACCCAAGCCCTGAGGTCCCGGTCAGTCCGATGACCAAGGCGGCTATTCATGACTAACGGATGGAGAGATGCACACTGAATGTAACACACACAAACACAGGCATGGACAGGGACCGGCAGCAAAATGTTCCATCATGCTATGAAGAATAGAGCACAGTTTAAAGCTCACACATTCTTCATTTCTGTGATTTCCCACTTAGAACTTCTGGACCATGGTTGTGGACCTGCAGGAAGTAAATGCAAGGCCAGAAAAGAGGCTGAAATTATTGACCACTGACATGAACAAAATATCCAAAGCAGTATAATTCTGGAAATGTATGACTGAAAACAACTCTTTGACATAAAATAGACTAGAACAAATCATTGATAATGTATTCAATACTTAAAGTTGTGATGGTTTTGGAAGGCATTGAGTTGAATCTACTTAGAAGAGCAAGATCCCTATCTAAAAGAACAGTGGTTAGGGTGTGGGATGAGAAGGCTATCGCAGGAAAGATGTGTAATCAGGCTGCTCATGTAACAGCCGGACCCTAAAGGTTCTAGAAAATACTTTAAGTATTAGGTTTCATTCATTTTTATATATTTTGTTATTATTATTATTTTTCTTGTGCTTGGGGGGTCAAACCTAAAGTCTTGAGCATGCCAAGCAAGCCAGCACTCTGCCACTGAATTACATCCCCAGCATACATTATATTTTAAAATGATAGTCAGAAAAACCAACACTGGCTAACTCCACATCAGACTGAAGATGTACACTGTGATAACTTAGTGTCAACCTTAGTCCTAGGAATTGCTCTCACAATTATCCAGGTTTATTAGTGAGGGTTAAAGAGGAGGCCAGCATCCAGTACGCATTTGCCATCTTGGCAAGTAACAGTACCCCACTGCTTTTCAACAAATTGGAAATGGAATTAACATACTGATCACTAAATTATGAATCTTGATTACATTTGTTTGTTTGTTTTCTATGATTTCTTTTTCATTTTTGCCATTCTGTGTAGCTAGAGTTTTCCTGCCTTGTCCACAGTCAGGACAAATCTCTCTCACCTGCCAGTCCCACAGCCATCAGACCCAACCAAGTAAACACAGAGACTTATATTGGTTACAAACTGTATGGCTGTGGCAGGCTTCTTGCTAACTGTTCTTACAGCTTAAATTAATCCATTTCCATTAATCTATACCTTGCCACGTGGCTCGTGGCTTACTGGCATCTTCACATGCTGTTTCTCATCATGGCGGCTGGCAGTGTCTCTCTGACTCAGCCTTCCACTTCCCAGCTTTATTCTCCTCCTTGTCCCACCTACACTTCCTGCCTAGCCAATGGCCAATCAGTGTTTTATTTATTGACTAATCAGCAACACATTTGCCATACAGAACATCCCACAGCACCACAGCACTTCCCCCCCCCTTTTTTTTTTTCAAAAAGGAAGGTTTTAACCTTAACAAAGTAAAATTACATATAATTTGGGAATTTGGCCGTAGCTTCTCTTACTACTTCCTGCTGGAGGGGGGCGCTGTATCTTATGGGGACACAAAGAAAATTTTAGGATCATGGAATAGTCCGTGAGGCTGTATCCTCTGAGCCATTTGCCTTGAAACCATTCTGGATGTTGACTCATCTGGGCCATGGTGTCATCAGAGACCTTTCAGGGGGTCTTGGCTGGTCAAACCTGATGTATCTTAATCTGGAACAAATCCATAGCCTCTGGCTTTCTGTGGGAACAAAAGAGACTCTTTTCCAAAGCAACATATCCTTATATCCAAATTTTGAAGTCAAGATATCTTTAAAATATGCATATTGGTTTAACTCAACATCTTTTACGATCAAATGTTTTTCTGCAGTTAAAAATCCCAAAGACAATACAATCCAGATTCTCTGTGTAATATTCATCTTTACGTGGCTTATATTTTTTATATTAATTTTACTGTCTCTTTAAAGACTTTATTTTTTAAAACTATGTATTTGTTTCTATGACTGTATATATCATCTTTTTTGTCTCTTTCAAGCCTACGTATCTTTTACACACATTGTAAACTATTACACCTGAATCTGTCTTATTGTGAATCTATTGTTTTAAACTGCATCAGCTGTGGCTGTTGGCTCCGCCCACCTCAGCTTCCCAACATGGCTACGTTTACCACCAGCTCTGGGAGCTATTGTGGGTCTATGCTTTATCCAAGCAGCGTGTAGCCCAGAAACATCTTTTTTTTGTTTTGTACTAACAAAGGCTAAATCCACCATGCAGCTTAATGTGCCACTTGCAGAGGCCTCATTCCTGCCATACTGTAGGTCGAGCAAGCACACTAGGAACCCGCCAGTAGCTCAAACCAGCAGCTGCTGCTCATTTGAGAGAGACAATTAGGAACTGTTTTTAGCTCCGTTTTTGAATCTTTTTTTTCAGTTTTTAGGTGGAAACTCTTGCCCCACGTTGGGCGCCATTTGTAGCTAGAGTTTTCCTGCCTTGCCCACAGTCAGGACAAATCTCTCTCACCTGCCAGCCCCACAGCCGTCAGAGCCAACCAAGTAAACAGAGACTTATATTGGTTACAAACTGTATGGCTGTGGCAGGCTTCTTGCTAAGTGTTCTTACAGCTTAAATTAATCCATTTCCATTAATCTATACCTTGCCACATGGCTCGTGGCTTACCGGCATCTTCACATGCTGTTTCTCATCATGGCGGCTGGCAGTGTCTCTCTGACTCAGCCTTCCACTTCCCAGCTTTGTTCTCCTCCTTGTCCCGCCTACACTTCCTGCCTAGCCAATGGCCAATCAGTGTTTTATTTATTGACTAATCAGCAACACATTTGCCATACAGAACATCCCACAGCACCACAGCAATTCTGGGAATTGAACCTAGGGCCTTATACATGCTAGGCAAATGCTTTAACAACTGAGATATGGTCGCAGCTTGCTCTTGACTAAATTTAATCAGAAGCATTCTAACACATATATTAGACATTAATTTATATGTTTGTAAACTATGTTAGTTTATATATTTTAAACATCGTGCATCTGTGTACCTTTAGGGCTGGTGAGATTGCTCAGCGGATAAAGCCACCAAGCTTGAAGACCCCATGTCATTTGCTGGAGTTTGTATGGTGGAAGGAGGGAATAGATTTCCCTGAATTATTCTTTGACTTGCAAATGTGCACCATGGCACATGCACACTCCCATATACACATAAAATAAATAAAAGCCTTTAAACATTAAAATTTTTAAAAAGAAAGTCTATATATTTTAAGTACTTTTGATACATAATGTATTAATATGCTATAAATATTGATATATAATAATACATATAGGTATATAACTTTAACACATAAAATCTAATTTAAGATATAATGCATATATTTATAGAAATCATTGATATGTAAGTAGTCATAAAACATTTAATGTTTACTTTCAGTTTAATCTATCATAAATATTTTCTCACATTATTAAATAAACATCTAATTTCTAGTGAGCAAATAATATTATTTAGTTGATGAATATTCAAGCTGAATGACACAATGTTGTATTTGTCCATTTTCCTATTTATTTATAAATAATCTGATTAATAATTAGTTCTTAATGCACCTGGCAATACTGCATCAACTTCCTTCCCATAATAATCTAACCTAATTCCTAGGACTGAACTTTAAATGTTGAATTATTAGATTGAAATTAAAATAGCAGCAACAATGTAAATTAGAAGAATTTTTAAGCTTCATTCCTTAGCACCACGGCCTCTTTCACAGAAGGAACTTCGACACAAAGCAACAACATATGAGAATATCTATTTCAGTACACATAGCAGGTGCACATACACCATTTCCAGTTTAGGAGCTGAAAGCTGTGTTTCTGCCTGCTTTACATCTTTTATCGCACTTGGGGTGGCATGTGGTTTTGTCCATTTGTTTCACCTCTGTTGTGAATTGTTCACTCTTTTGAAGCCTTTCAGATCGGAGATTGCTGTGTTTGTAGGGGTTGACACAAACTCTTATATATGTTTTAAGTGTTTGAGGATATGTTACAAGCCTATGCTTTGTTCATTTATTCTAAATCTTTTTCTTCTAATATTTGCTTTTAGGCATAGTGCCTGCTGAACTGTAAGTTTTTAACCTGTGTGACATTGATCTTTTCTTTATTGCTCTTTTGTGAAAATTTCTTTTTCTCTTTAGGTTTTTATGTATTCAACTAAGACACAGTTACATTTTTGTGGGAGTTAAAAATGATGTTCACATACAGACACACAGAGTTCAGAGCAGTGGCCTTCAAGATGGCTGAATGTGTAAAAACACTTGCTGTGCAAGGATGAGGGATAGTCTTCAAATTCTCAGAGTTCTTGTGTAAAATCTGGGCACAGCAGCACACACCTAAAATCCCAGCACCGTGGGTGGGGGGACGGCCAGAGCCTAGCGATCTCCAACCCATCAGCCTAGATGAAATGGTGAACTTCATTTTTAGTGAGAGAATAAGGCAGAAGGTGATAGAGGGAGACACTGATGTCCTCCTCTGGTCTCAGCATGTGCATGCAGAAGTACATGCACTCTCCCTCCCCGCCCCCACAGGTTCAGGAAGTAATCTACTTTTTGTTTACACATCACAAGTCATTTACCTTGATGATATACACACTTCCATTCCTTTCCCCAACTCTTCCAACACCGCCCCCCTTTTGAGACTGTCCTGGCCTTATACAGTCCTTCTGCCCCTTTCTTCATGATGTTTCCTGAGGATGGAGTGTAGAGGTTGTGTTGTAAATGTATAAACTGGGGAGGGCATCCTATGGTCAGTGGACCTCTGCACTTTTGAGTATTTGTGGTTTTCTGTAATGGTCTCCATCTGTGGCAAAAGAAGCTTTTTTAATGAGAGAAGTGACCTACACTTATCTCTGTGTGAGGACAGGGTCAGGATGTGGTTACCTGTGTGTGTGAGGACAGGGTCAGGATGTGGTTACCTGTGTGTGTGAGGACAGGGTCAGGATGTGGTTACCTGTGTGTGTGTACAGGGTCAGGATGCAGTTACCTGTGTGTGTGAGGACAGGGTCAGGATGTGGTTACCTGTGTGTGTGTGTGTATGTGTGTGTGTGTGTGTGTGTGTGTGTGTGTGTGTGTGTACAGGGTCAGGATGCAGTTACCTGTGTGTGTGAGGACAGGGTCAGAATGCAGTTACCTGTGTGTGTGAGGACAGGGTTTAGAATGAAGTTAAGGTGCACTGGCTTAGGCAGTGTCAGGAGGAGGTTTTGGACGTGAGAATTTCCTTGACTTGCAGTACCTTTTTAATTACATCTGAGATACAAAACAGATTTTTTTTGAGATTTTTTTGTTCTTCAGACATTTCATGGCCTTTACTATGAAATTTAACTAATCTTAACTGTTGAGTACATTTAACATGCTTAAATAAGAAATAATGTAAGGTAGTTAGAAAAAAGCATAAAAAATACTGTACCGATAACCATGGGCAGATTGCAGCTGCAGCAGAAAAGCTGTGTGCAAAGACCAGCGTAAGAGAAGAGGTTGGGTTTTCACCATAATAAACAGAAAAAGAGTGATGGTTATCTCTAGCTGTCAACTTCACATGATCTAGACTCCCCCGAGAAAGACTCTCATTGAGGTGACGGTCTACATTTGCTTGGCCTGTGTACATGTCTGTGGGAATTGTCTTCATTAGTAGATGTGGGAAGACTTACACTCCTGTGGGCAGCCATTCCCCAGGGAAGGTCTCTTGAACTGTAAGAGACAGAGAAATCGGGATGAGCACAAGCAAGCAGCTGGCCCTGCATGCATCCTTTGCTCTTTGCTCTTGATTGTGGATATGATGTGACTGTCTCAAGTCCTTGCCTCTGTGATTCCCCTGCAGTGGTAGACTGGTTACCTGGAAATACAGCCTTTGTCCTTTTAATTTTTTGTCATTGTGGTTATACTCCATTATTTAATGTTTTATATTTGTTCAGCTAAGAATAAATGTTTACTCATTTGAACGTGAACATAATTTAGACATGTATAATACAGAATGTTTACCAAATCTGGTCTGTTTGTGATGAATTTGTTTGCATGCTTATCATTGTAATATATAAATAATTTTATATGATGGTTTTTAATCTTTTCTGTAAATTTCTCCTTCATATAACATATTTAATCATATTCTTTCCCAACCCTAACTCTTTCTAAATCCTCCCTCCCTCCCTACCCACAACTTAATTCCCCCAACCCCATCTCTCTGTTTGGAACAACAAAAATGGAAAAACAGGAATGAAAGTCTACATAAGCAGATGGAACACAACAACAGAAAAAAATACCACCCCACACACAAAGAAACCAAAACCAAGCAAACCGCAAAGTCTGTTTTGTGTTGGCTACCTACTCCTGGCCCCAGGACCTACCTTGGAGTGTGGTTGATATATCCAGTAATACTCTATTGGAAAAAAGTCTGATTTTCCTTTCCCCAGCAGGTATCCACTGAAAATACCTTCTTTGTTTGGGGTGGGCTTTGTGTCTGCTTCCCCTTCTCCATGTTGGGATTTTTATCTGATTTGAACTTATGCAGATCTCTTACATGCTGTTGCAGTCTCTAATTCATGTGTATGTAAGTCCTGTTGTGTCCTTGAAGTCATTCACCTCCTTGGGATTTTACAGTCTTTCTGTTTTCTTGTACATAGACATCTTTGAGCCTTGAGGGGAAAGATTGGACAAAGACATTCCATTTAGTGCTGAGTGCTCCAAATTCTCTCATTCTCTGCACATTTTCCAGTTGTAGACTTTTATGTTGTCATCTACTGTAGATGTAGAAGTGTTCTTCTACAGAAGAAGAAGCTTCTGTAATGAGGGTTGAGTGAGACACCAATCTATGTGTACAGCAGTATGTCATTAGGAGTCATTTTGTTGCAATGTTCCTTTAGCAGAATAATAATATTATGCTTTCCCCTGGAGCCTGTGACCTGTATGTTCATGTCTTGGCCCCTCTAGCAGTGTCAGACATGGGTTCCGCCTCATGGAGCGGGCTGTTAATCCAGCCGAAAGTGGTGGTGACTCCCGTAACATGTGTACCACTGTTGCACAGTACGTCTTGCAGGCAGGTCACTGTTGTAAGTCACAAGGTTTATAGTGGAGGGTGACATTAATGATGACCTTTCTCCTCTGACGTCACACAGAATACCTTCCAGAACCAAGTAGACTAGTAAGTAAGGTGAAATTTCTAATTGGGAACCAGCTTACCTTATCCATGTTCAGTGGTATAAGCAAGTGGTGTCTTCAGCAGTAAGGCCTTATTATGAGGTTGTAGAAGGTAACCAATGCCCTTGGCAATGGCCTGTGACACTTTTGGGGAGTTTATGGAACCCTTTTGGCCCAGCAATACTCAACAGGATGTAGGCTGTTACTGGCACTGGAGATTTTACTTGGCATATCTAATTGGGGCATTGTCTCCTCCATTATATGGTGACTTCATTTAAATTACATTAATATTTATTTTAGAAATATTCTATAGTAGTTTATATGGTTGCTTTTAGTTAAATAATTTTATTGCAGTAAAAAAAATGGATCTAGAAAAAGGGAAATATAAAATGTTCGTTCTATACACAGCATGGCAAGGTTCACTGCATTCTCTATCCACTGAATTCTCCAAAAAGAAACATAGAAAGTAACAACAGTAACAACAATAATTAAATTAACTTAATTTATCTTTTTACAAAGGAGAAAAACAAAACCTGAAAAAGTTCAATACTTTTTCATTTCAGAAGAGCTAGGGCCTAGGCCTCTAGCACTAATACAGTTGGGGTCCAAGCCATCATCTTAACTACAATGCTCCACCACTTCGTCAGATTATAAGAAACATAAAAGTTTATCTAGTAAGATAAATGCCTTCCTATCCTTAAATTCTAGGGGAAATTTATTGTGTAGATGTTGTGTAAAAGTGATGGATAATGTTTTCAACTCACATGTTACAGAAAATAGGGTAACATTTTTTAGATGGCTATTTCTTGTTTCAACCTTTGATAACAGTCCAGTTTGTAACTCTGAATCATAACTTAGTGCAGGCATTTCTTTGGACAATTGAGCTGAGATGCCTCAATATTTTGCTATCTGTGATCAACCTGGAGTTTCTACTATTTGTCATCTGCCTGCCGTGTGGTGGAGGACATGGAGAATCAGAAAGAAGGGCTTGGTTTTACAGAGATATCGTTCAAATATCAGATTAAGTAAGACAGGAAAATGTGTCATATAGAAAAGAAACTGAGAATTAGTGTTTACTTGTCTTTAAAACAACTAAGTTCCTCAAAGGAAGAGCCAAGTTGAGAGCAGACATGGAGTTGCTTACTTGATGTTGGTATGTGAAATTCCAAAAGTTACTGGGACTTAACTGCAATGCCAAATCAAAAAGAGCAAAGTGGGTCCAGGGGCGTCAGGGGCTGGTGATCTATAACCCTGACTACATCTGAGCACACAGAAGGTGTTAGAGAAATACACATGACCAAACAGCTGAATGGAAGAATGACATTTCCCAAGATCGTATTTTTAGTGGATTTTCACCTAAAGAGCTGTGTTCATCTTCTTGGTCATTTTTAGACTACATAAAAATTTTGACAACATACGAAAATATTTTGGGGGTTTTAGGTTTTGCTAATAACTTTCATTGTCAGGAAAAATTTTCCAATTAATAATTGTAAAAATTATATGAGTGCACATATGTCTATCCTGTGCTCTTTGTATTTGATTTTATTATAGTGTCATCAAAGTCATTATGTGAGATATATTTCCCTCTTGTAGATGAGGATATTGGGGTTTCAGGAAGTCTTACTATGTAGCCTGAGGTGGTTTGGCTAGTAAGTGGAGGAGAATTAACTCTTCCCTATTTTCCCAAAGTTGTTATCTTTAAAACATTTTAAAAAAATACAATTACATCATTTTCCTCTTTCCTTTTCTCTCATCAATCAGTTCCTTCTCACTTCTCTCGAACCCTACCACATCTCCCTGCTCAATCCCTTTCAAATTCATACCACTTTTTCTTCTATTATCAGTGTTATGCACACACACACACACACACACACACACACACACACACACACACACACTATACATGAATAAATAAATACAGTCTGTTGAGTCCATTCAGTGTTGCATACACACACACACACACACACACACACACACACACACACACACACACACATATGCTTTCAGGGCTAACCACTTGGCATTGGATAATCAATTAGGTGGTCCATTCCTAACAAAGATCAATTCTCCCTCTCAGTAGTCATTAGTTGTCTGTAGTTCTTTGTCTAGGGGGTGTTGCCATGACATTTGCCCCTTCCACATTAGTATGCCTATTGATGTTGTCATTGTGCAGGTCTTGTTTAGAAAGCCACATTGTTGAGTAGCTTTCCTGTCATTTCTAGGAGACAAAGTCTTACAGAGACTTCTTGGTGTCCTGGCTCTTACAGTCTTTCTGCTCCCTCTTCTAAGATGTTTCCTGGGCCTTAACTGTCGGAGTTGTATAAAGATGTTACATATATAGTTATATACATTTGTGTATAGATGTATCTATTGGGGCTGTGCAGAGCACACTCAATTTTCTGCATTTTGACCAGCTGTGAATTTCTGTAACTGTCTCTGTCTGACGCAGAGACACTTTTTTTTTCTTTTTTTTTTTTTTGTTTTTCGAGACAGGGTTTCTCTGTGTAGCTTTGTGCCTTTCCTGGGACTCACTTGGTAGTCCAGGCTGGCCTCAAACTCACAGAGATCTGCCTGGCTCTGCCTCCCGGGTGCTGGGATTAAAGGTGTGCGCCACCACTGCCCGGCGAGACACTTCTTTGTTGTTGGGTGGGAATTATACTTATCTGTTGATAGAAGGATATTTTTTAGAATGCAGTTGGTAATTATAGTGGTTAATAAAACAGTAGTAGTAGATTCTTCTCCAAGATCCATGACCTCACTAGCCCTCAGTAGTTGGCAAAGTTTACAGTACCAAATATGATTTCTCCCTTTTGAGTGAGGCCAATTAGACAGTTGTCTAATACCATGCTACTATTTCACCTTAGGGCATATCTTGCCATACTGCTCATTATTGTGTTTCATAAGCATCACAGTTGGTCAGGACTATTGGGTACTTTTCTAACTTAGAAGCTTGCATAGCATCTTCTGATACTCTAGTTCTCAGGGAGTAGACTTTCAGGTCAGATACAGCTTGAATTCTCCAATTCCTGTGTCCTAAGTGCATGCTATCTTCAGCAATGGGGACTTACCTTCAACCTCTAGGAGGCAACAAATGGTAATACTGTTTTGCAGCCTCTTGGAAAGCCCCAACAACTCAAAGGGAGATTTTGTTTTGACTGGCTGGAGCTTTTTTTTTTAATTACTCATTTATTTTACATCCTGACTGCAGTTTCTCCTCCTTCCTCCCCTCCTATTCCTTCCTCCACCACCCTTCTGACCCTGCCAATCCACTCCTCTTCTGTTTCTGTTCAGAAAGGGGCAGGCTTCCCATAAGTATCAACAAAGCATGGCATATCAAGTTGAGGTAGGACTAAGTTCTTCCCCTTGTATTAAGTTCTGGACAAGGCAACCCAGTATGATGAATAGGTTCTCAGATTCAGCCAAAGCCTTAGGAACAGCCTCTGCTCCCACTGCTAGGAATCCCACAAGTGGACTAAGCTGCACAACTGTGATATATATGTAGAGGGCCTAGGTCAGTCCCATGCAGGTTCCTTAGCTTTTGGTTCAGACTCTGTGAACTGCTATGAGTCCAGGTTAGTTATATCTCTGAGTTCCTTTGTGGTGACCTTGACTCCCCTGGCTCATACAATCCTTATTCCCTCTCTTCAACAAGATTCCCCAAGCTTGGCACAGTGCTGGGCTATGGATCTCTGCATTTCTTTCCACCAGTTACTACATGAAGGCTCTCTGATGACAATTGGGGTAGTCAGCAATCTGATTACAAGAGATGGCAAGTTCAGTTTACCTATCCACTAATGCTGGGAGTCTTAGCTGGGGTCATCCTTATAGATTTGAGAGAGTTTCCCTTGTACCAGGTTTCTACCTGACCTCAAAATGCCTCCTATATCAAGACTTTTCTTTCAGTACTCTCCCCCTCCATCCACACCCTAACCTGATCCCTCATGTTCCCATCCCCACCTGCCCCAGTCTACCCAGGAAATCTCTTCTATTTCCCCTTCCAAGGGAGATCCAGGTGTACCCTCATGAAACCCCCTTGTTACCTAGTTTCTCTGTGGCTGTGTATTGTAGCCTGGTTATCCTTTGCTTTATAGTTAATATCCACTTATGATTGAGTACATACCATGTTTGTCTTTGTGGGTCTGGGTTACTTCACTCAGGATGATTTTTTTCTAGTTCCATCCCATTGCCTTCAAATTTCCTAATGTCATTGTTTTTAACACCTGAGTAATTCCCCATTGTATAATGTACCACATTTTTCATTATCTATTCTTTAGTTGAGGGACATCTAAGTTGTTTCCAGGTTCTGTCTATTATGAATAATGCTATAAACATAGTTGAACAAATTTCCTTGTGGTATGATTGACCATCCTTTGAGTATATACCCAAGATTGGTATAGCCAGGTCTTGAGGTTCCCAATTTTCTGAGAAACTGCCATAGTGATTTCCAAAGTGGCTGTACAAGTTTGCACTCCCACTGGCAATGTAGAAGTGTTCCCCTGGCTCCACATCCTCTCTAGCATAATCTGTTGCTTGTGTTTTTTATTTTAACCATTCTGACAGGTGTAAGATGGTATCTCAGAGTCCTTTTAATTTGCATTTCCCTGATGGCTAAGGACGTTGAACAATTCTTTGACTGTATCTTGGTCATTTGAAATTCTTCTGTTGAAAAATCACTGTTTAGATCTGTACTCCATTTTTTAAACTGGATTTTTTTTTAATGTCTAGTTTCTTGAGTTCTTTACATATTTTGGAGATCAGCCCTCTGTCAGATGTGGGGTTGGTGAAGATCTTTTCCCATTCTGTAGGCTGCTATTCTGTACTATTGACAGTGTCCTTTGCCTTACAGAAGCTTTTAAGTTTCATGCCAATAAACACCTTCAGTGATGTGGCTGTATACAGATCAACTCAAAAAAAAAATCAGTAGCCACCCTATATACAAACAACAAACAGGCTGAGAAAGAAATTAGGGAAACCTCACCCTTTACAAATAGTCACAAATAATATAAAATATTTTGAAGTATCTCTAACCAAGCAAATGAAGAGCTGAATGACAAGAACTTTAAGTTTTTGAAAGAAGACCCTGAAACAAATCCACACACCTATGAACACTTGATTTTTGACAAAGTAGCCAAAATTATACAATGGAAAAAAGAAAATATCTTCAATAAATGGTGCTCGCATAACTGGATGTTGGAATGCAAATAGATCCATATCTATTGCCCTGACTAAAATTCAAGTCCAAATGCATCAAAGACCTCAATGTAAATCCAGCTATCCTGAAGCTGGTAGAAGAGAAAGTAGGAAGTGGCTTTGAACGCATTGGCGCAGGAGACACCTTCCTGTATAGAACACCAGTAGATCAACAATTAATAGATGGGACCTCCTGAAACTGAAAAGCTTCTGTACTGGAGCTTTTATAAGACAGTCTATGACTCTTGTGGGGAGTAATGTCAGCCCAAGTGGCATGGTTGCATTATACACACACACACACACACACACACACACACACACACACACACACAGAGCCAAATCTGATGCTACAGTTTCTCAACTTTACCAGTTGCAAATGGTCATCATAAGTGTTTCATATAACACCTTTCTCTTAGGAAGATTCATCAATGTGTGTGTATGTATGTATGTATACGTGTGTGTGTGTGTGTGTGTGTGTGTGTGTGTGTGTGTGTGAGTGAGAGAATGAGAGAGCACTTGAGAGAGAGAGGGCTGAGACAAATGCTGAAGGAGAAAAGATTTAGAGATTTACTTTTGTCTTTTCTGGTCATTTCCAGGGCACAACCGATGACCACAATTCAGAGACTGCAGATAATTTACTTTTCCCGGAAGTTAATCAACACAGCCTCACAGAGGTGTTGTATATATGCATGATATTTGATTTTAGGTAGGCATATACTCCACCCAGCATTCTGTATTTCTCTTTTATGCTCACAACTCTAGTCTCAGAAATGCCTGCTGCATGAATTTTACTTTTCTAGTTCTTCCAATCTCTGCCTATGTACTAACCCATTCCTGCCCTTACATCACACAACTGTCATTAGATGTGACAATTGCTCCTATTCCCACCACCACATCTCCCAGCTAACCTGGATGTGCTCCCTCTGGTCCAATCACTGGGTTACAATGGGTGAAGAGCAGAACAGTATGGCTTTCTGAGTTGAAAATCAGTGAAAACTTTTATAGGCATTAAACCCAGGCTAACTAACATGTTACTCCTAAAACGGTTGCCACTGTACCTAGAACTATATGTACTAGTGGACTACTGTGCCTAACCAGACACTGATGGGGACTGTCCTATGCCCTGGAAGGGATTGCATGACAGCCCAGGAAACTCTGTTTTTATCTCTTTATTACATTACCTACTGTTGCATTTTTACCTCACTATGAAAATAAAATTTAGTGGTTTTTTAGTGTTTTAAATCTAAAGAATAAATAAACAGCTTACCTTGTATTCACAATTTTGAGCCAAGACTCACCACTGTCTCACAGCTAGGGATAAATGTCTCTTAGTACACATTTTCAATCAATCATTTTTATTAGTTTTGACATTTTTCCTATTAATTTGCATCAATCCATGGTTATCATTGTGTCTTAATTGGGGTTACTATAGCTGTGATAGAACACTATGACCAAAAGCAGCTTGGGGAGGAAAGGATTTCTTTGGTTTACATATCCCAGGCCACAGTCCATTAAGGGAAGGCATGCAGAAACTCAAACTGGCCAGAAAATTGGGGGTAAGAGCTGGTACCGAGGCCATGGAGGAGTGCTGCTTAGTGGATGACTCCTAAAATAGTCTGTGACCACCAGCCCAGGGCGACCCCACCCACAATGGGCTGGATCCTCCCAAATCAATAACTAATTAAGAAAATACCCTACCACCAGATCTTATGGAGGCATTTTCTCAGTTGAGGCTCCCTCCTCTCCAATACTGTACCTGGTGCCAACTTGAATAAAACCAGCCAGCACACACTTATTCCAAGGGAGGGCTGTACTGTGCAGCC